>NC_088358.1:5822500-5895000 GCF_036884655.1 Musa acuminata AAA Group | reverse complement strand
TATCTCTCGGGCGAGACTAGAAAAGCTTGGCCTAATGGGTAAAAAAGTAGAATCCCCACTGTCACATCGAAGGGAGGTGCGTACCATATGGTGCTGATAACATGTCCTACAACCAAAGCTGAGATGCTTTTATTCTATCCTTCTAATGATGCGAGTCCCTTTCAGTGCCGCGGATAAAAAAGATGTCATCAAGGAGAAAAGGCTGCCTGCCTCGCCCATACAATGATAGCCATCCCAAAACCTCAGTCTGTACCACTCGAAACCTAAGCTTTAGTCTAATCAACAGACCAAACATTCCAGAACCAGCATGCTGCTGAGAAAAAGTTTCCTAGGATTAGACTAATCACACCACCCTTTTTATTTTTTTGGAGTTGTGACTGTGGCCATGGCATGATCATCCGTCGAAACTAAACTGTAGTTGTTGGGCAGTGCTCAGTCAATCTTTTCCCAAGGAAGTGAATTCAAAACACTCACTTTTGTTCTTCTCCTCCTCCTCTGTTTCTTCAAGACAATTGATTGCGGGGAGAATACGAACAGGTCCCCATCAAGTTCCCAAGGAGAATTGGCATAGTGCACAAGTAAATGCCAAGGAGGAAGCTGTCCATGGATACTGTTAGCTTATTATTAGTACCAGCAGCACCTCCTAAGACTCCAGATCAGCCTATATTGTCCATGCACAGCAGCCTACTTCCTTAGGGTTAGACTGCACTCACTTTATGATTTGCAGCCTAGGTTTTGGTCATGGTCATGGTCATGGTCATGGTCATGGTCATGCGTAGGAGGGAGGCAGCAGTGCATTCATTCTGTCAAAATATACTTTTGTACAATAATGATCTTCGAATGAAGATTCTGTACTGGTGTGTACTTCATCATCAGAAGATATGCCATCATCTTTTTTTCCAATTGCTCCAACATCACATATTTCGATTGGCTCTCCTTAGAATTTATTTAACCCACATGTAATACATGAAAGATATATATATATTTCTAGGGAAACAAGTCTATCTAACTCATCATCTGTGCTTCAAACATCAACTCCACTCGTCTCATCTCATGATGATAATTTTGTTCATGTTTATGAAAAAAAATATATCCTTACTTAACAGGGATAATCCCTCTTTTTCCCTATTTAAAATGTATCAATTATGTGCTGAATGTTCTGATTTGATAAATTTGACTTACAAAGCCTAGGAGGTTTTAACAAGTTCCGCAGCACCATTTATGTATTACACACAAGTTTGGGTTTGGAAAAAAAACAAAAAAAATTGTGATTTGCCATAGTTATTATATATTGGAGCACCAATATATTATATTGGTCTTTCTGATCACTCAAAGAATATTGATTGGTGCTCCAATATAAAACTATTGGGAGTAGAAACACTTGCTGGGTTAGTGTGCAAAACCTATTTCAACCCTGGGTAAATAAATTATTAGAATAGCTAACTTATGATCGATTCATTATCGTGTTAATGTCTTCAAATCAAACTAAATCTTGTAACTGAACGAATCAGCTAATCATAAGAGTTTGTATTCATCCTTTGGATAAAAAAGATGAAAGATTACATTAGGTCATCGACAACTAATATAAAACTATGATAGATCAAAGACCATAAATTTTAATCGATTTCAGTATACAACTGAATCGTCATCCCAAAGTAACACAATATATACCAAGTGTCATGAAGTTCAAATTTACGGTCTTATTATTGTTATATATACATTACATACATACATATATATATATATATATATATATATATATATATATATATATATATATATATATATATATATATATATATATATATATACATGTATATAAATATATATATATATATATATATATATACATGTATATATATATATATATGTATATATATATATATATATGTATGTATATATATGTATATATATATGTATATGTATATATACATACATATACATATACATATATATACATATATATACATATATATACATATATATATATATATACATATATATATATATACATATATATATATATATATATATATATATATATATATATATATATATATATATATTCCTTTTCTTTGTGGACTGTGACTTGAAAAGGTTGATTCATCCCAGCAGAAGCTAACAGTAAAAGCTCTTTGTTCATAAGCTCAGTGTGGAAAAAAGAAAATAAAAAAAAAATGAGTGCACTATGAAACCCATAAAGAGAGCTCAGTTTTACTGCAGAAAGGCAGGGGAAGGGTGCCAACCTCTTTTCATTGAGGGAGTACATGGAGCTTTTAGAGGCCAAGATTGTGACCAGCAAAAGGCTTCACGTGATCATTTTGGAGTCTTTCTCAGTGGAGAGAAGTTGGAATTGGCAGCAGTGCTTTCAAGCAGCATTGACCAGACCAATCTGCCCTCTTTCATATAAGAGAAATATTTCTTTTGACTGTTGCTGTTCGACTTCAATCCCAAGTCATCTTCCTATCTTAAACTCCATCTAAGCCACAGAAGGCAGTTCAAACATCATCTTTCTTTTTTGCTTTCGCTGAAGGAATGATCAGAAAGATGATTCACTGCTAATGTTCTATAAATACCTTTGGAGTCAACAATATGACTTGTTAATGCAGTGTCCAACTTTCGAAAGGATCAGCCTGCAGTGCAAGCATGAAAACTACATCCAACCACTTAATCTGTAAGGAAAAGAGACACTTTCTTGGGAAATGCAGAACTGTTATCTTGCTAGTGCATAGTGTAACACAACATGAAGATAAACCTCAATGACAGGTTCATGACAAGTGACATTTCATCACAGTTAGCACTGAAATCAAGGTTCTTTGACATGATCATAGCCTGGCTTTACCTTACATTACAGACAACCCTATCTACCTGAACATTGTATTGTATAAGATAAGATACCAAGGTCAAGCCACCAAATTCCCAACATATGAGTCTCCAATTTGTGACCTCAGTCATTTCGTGGGAAAACCGAGCAGGAATGGAAACTGAAGATGCTTGCGTGCCTTGGGGGTGTGAAGGAAGTCCCCTTGTACAATTGTAATATATTCCACAAGCTCCAGCATGAAACCTTTCAAAGATGCATATATATATATATATATATATATATATATATATATATATATATATATATATATTCTCAACCCCTCATTTATGATCCTTGGAGGGACATGGGATGACCAGAGAGTCCAGATATGTTATTATAGAAGAAAATGGAGAGTAGGTAAGGAAGGCCACTTGTGATCTTGACCAGACTCCTTTGCCATTCCTTCCTCCCACACCGAGCTCTCCATTTGATCCACAAGTCTTCCACCATTTTCTGTCAGATGAAAAAGGATTGGGTAGGGATGGGTGACAAGCAAACATAAAAACCTATCTCATCTCTACTTCAGTCAGAAGCTCCCAACATTAGATCCATACTCCATGTTACCCAGCATCTCCTCCTCCTGCTGAGGTCGCTCTCACAGGAATATGGCCATGAGAATATTTATACAATACTTCACTATATGGAAAGAAAGGCAATGTTTTACTCCTTGGAACCTTCTCTCTCTCTCTCTCTCTCTCTCTCTCTCTCTCTCTCTATATATATATATATATATATATATATATATATATCTTTTCTCTCTCTAGACACAAAAGATGACAGAGGAAAATGATTAAGGTAGATATGCATGCATGTCCTTGCCATGGACAAAGCTGGCTGTGCTTTCGAGTGAATGGTAACTTTGGCTATATGGGCATTCATTCATTATGGCTTTGGCGTTGTACCATGGCCTCTTTAATAAGCTCCATGAAGGGTCGAGGCCATGGAATGATGGAGATTAGACTTTAGGGTTCTGTGATGATGGTGTGGGTCAAAGAGGTCAAGGACCTGCTAGTTTTGCTTTCCATGTCAGAGGAGGGTGGAGTGGGGGAGACGAAAGCTGTGGGATGATATCTCTGAAATCACTCTTTGGTCATCATGCAGCCTCAGGGAGACAAGGGACACTGCTCCATTTCCAATGGCTCAGAGGTATCTTTCTTCTCTCACTCTCTCTCTCTCACTCTCTCTCTCTCTCTATTTAGGCCAAGAATGCAGGAAAGAGAAGTAGCCTTGGGTCCTTGCTTCCTGTTTGGTCATGTCATGTATGGCCATGGCTCATCCATAATCCTCTGCACCTCACAGAAAAAAGTGAAGTGGATGACCATGCATGCACGTGTTCATGGCAGTAACACATGCACATGTGCCATCATGGTAAACAAGGGATATGATTCCGATACATAGAAAAGAAGAACAAACTGACAAAGAAGAGGCTATCTAAGCAGATTCAGTTTGCATACAAAGATTTCTTGATGTATCAGCATTTGCCACATACAATGCATGATAAATTTTTTCTTACTCTACATGATTCAGTATTTGATTTCATGTTGTGTGGACTATGATACTTCTCATCATCGATGAGGATAAAGCTTCTTGCTTCTTTTACATGTCTATTATTAAGATATCAAGTATTAGAAAGTTGAAGTTTCTCTTCTCTTTTGTTTCTTTTGCCTGTTTGATTGATTTCCTATAGACATGATATGATCTTCACTGGACTACAAGTATTCTGATAGTAGAGATAAAATGAATGTATATCAACTGGTATATTTCATACTGCACCATGCTGATTTCAGATTTTTTTTTTTTGATATCTTGGAAGAAATAATACTTCCAGAATCCTTTTTTTTTCCTCAAAAAATAAACAACAAAAAAGAAAAAGGAAGTGTTCAGCAAAAAATCGGACTATGTTTATCACTACTCAAGCTAACAGGTTTTGAATTGGATCCTTTTAGGAGAGAAAAAAAATCTATGCAGCTAATAATAATTGTCTTATTCTTCAAGATGGATCTTCATGTTATGGTTCTGTTGGAGTTCGTATTCAACCTAACTCTATACTATTTGTGAAGCATGTAGGTTGATCATTGGCTCTTGTTGCAGCAGTCTATTATGTCAATAAGTTTGCATTTGGCTTCTATAATTTTTTTTGAAGTTTGGAGTAGGCAGGATATGTAAATGCTTCACATATAGTCGTAGAGATATGTACATGTTAGCCTAGCTGCTAAATATCTTAAATAGTTTACCGTAAAGTTCGCTAATTTATCGTAAAGTCCTGAGCTGGAATCCCGATTTCACTGTTTGCCCTTGTAAAGAAAAAAAGCTTTACAAAGAATTAATGAAAGAAAAAAAGGTTGAATGACTTTTGATTTGACCAATTCAAGACAATTGAAAAAAAATCTATGGTTTATAAGGTGGAAGAAGTGTTAAAGCAACATGAAGGAATGATAGGTTAGAAATCAAGTGTTTAAGGTTTGGTCAAACACTTCATACATTTTGCGCTAGATGAATTAATAATGTTAGAGCTTGTCCAGAAATTTTACCAAAGGACAATTTGATAACTTAATAAAGATAATAAAATAAAAAAATAAAAAAGACAAGGACACCATATTTACGTGGTTCGATCAATTGACCTACGTTCATATAGGGAGGAGAAGCAAAACTCTACTATAAAAGGAATAATTACAAATGCCTTAGAAAAATATTCCTATGCCATAAAACACATGAAACTACTAAATAAGAAAAGCTTAAACTATAAATCCAAACTATTTTAACTAAGTGTAGACTTAATAAAAATTAAACCCAAAGTAAACAATTAGGTTTTTCTTATGGTGTAGCTGGCTTCAAAGCCCAAGCCCTTATTTATAGCTGCAATAGGAGATAACAAGCTTGATTTTTCTAATGTGGGACTATATGGGACTTACCAAACTAATAAATCTCCACATTGGCATGTCCCAACATTGACAATTAAACTTGCTCCACCTTTTTCACAAAAGCCCCAACGGACAATCACCAACAATGAACACCAACCAAGTCCAAGCATTGCTTGAACTTGTAAACCCGAAGAGGCTTCGTAAGCATATCAGTTGGATTGTCCTTCATATGAATTTTCTAAACAAAGATCTTTCCCTCAGCAATGGTATCTCGAATAAAATAAAACTTCACATCGATGTGTTTCATCCTCTCATGATACATATGGTCTTTAGTCAAATGAATAGCACTTTGACTATCACAGTAAATTGTGGTAACACCTTAATTTAGACATAATTTGCCGAACAAACCTCTTAACCATATAACTTCTTTGATCATCTCTGTCACTGTCATATATTCTGCCTTTATAGTAGATAAAGCCACGACAGGTTGTAAGGAAGCTTTCCAACTAACTACACAATCACCAATGCAAAAAATATAGCCTGTCAAAGATCTTCGTTTATCAAGATCCACAATATAATCAGAGTCGACGAAACCAACCGAAGTGTCACGATTTTTTCCAAACTCTAAACAAGCATCTGAAGTCCCTTGCAAGTATCTGAGAATCCACTTCACAACCTGCCAACCACACTGACTACTTGTGAAATATCTAGACGAGTACAAACTATTGCATACATAATACTGTCGATGGCACTAGAATATGGAACTTGCACCATATATTCTTTCTCTTCAACTGACTATGGTGACTGAGCAGTAGATAGCCGAAAATGGCTAGCAAGAAGAGTACTCATTAGCTTAGTATTTTTCATGCCAAACCTCTCCAAGACTTTCTCGAGGTAATTTTTCTGAGTCAAAAATAATTTTCCAACTCCTCGTACTCTTTTGATCTCCATGCCAAGAATTTTCTTAGCTGCTCCTAAATCTTTCATTTCAAATTCACTACTCAATTGCATTTTCAAAGTGTGAATTTCTGATAAATTCTTAGCTACAATAAGCATGTCATCAATATAAAGCAACAAATACACAAAAGAGCCATCAGTTAATTTTCGAAAGTAAACACAGCTATCATACATGCTCCTCGTATAATCATGACCCAACATAAAAGAATCAAACATCTTATACCATTGTCTTGGAGACTGCTTCAATCTGTACAAGGATTTCTTTAACAATCAAACATGGTCTTCCTTACCGTCAACTTCAAATCCATGAGGTTGCTCCATGTAAATTTGTTCTTCAAGTTCACCATGTAAGAAAGCTATCTTGACATCAAGTTGCTCTAATTCCAAATCATACATGGCAACTAAAGCAAGCAAAACATGAATAGAGCTATGTTTAACAACAGGTGAAAATATGTCATTAAAATCAACACCATATACTTGACTATAGCCCTTTGCAACCAATCATGCTTTGTACCTTGCATCTTCAACCCCTGGAATACCTTCCTTCCTTTTGAAGACTCATTTGCATCCAACAATTTTCTTACTCGAAAGTGGCTTCACAAGTTCCCAAGTTCTATTCTGATGGAGAGATTCAATTTCTTCATTCATCGTAATCAATCACTCAGTGGAATTATCACAAGAAACTGCATCTGAGTAGGTAGTAGGCTCACCAACTCCACTTGTTTCTTTTGTAACAAACAAAGCATATGCAACTAAATTTGTATATCTTTGTGGTGGCCGAATATCTTTTCGTGGTCTATCCTTGGTTATGGAATATTGCTCTTCCTCTATATCATCTTCGTTAGTAGACTCGAGACCATCTACTAGCATTTTTTGAGTAGAAGAGTTCAACTGAAAAAAATCAGAACTACCAATCTCAAGCTCCACTTGCTTCTACGCACTATTATTTGTACAACTAGTAGATTCCTCTTTGAAAGATAACATAGATAATTCATCAAAAGTAACGTCTCTACTGATTATAAATTTTGAGGATTTGGGATCAGAACACTATAATATGTATCCTTTCAACCCAGAAGCATACCCAAAAAAAATGTATAATTTAGCTCGAGGCTCTAATTTTCCTCCATTTACATGCATGTATGCTGGATACTCAAAAATTTTAAATCAGAGTAATCAGCAGGAGTACCTGACCAAACTTCCTCTGAAGTTTTAAAATTAAGTGCTGTAGAAGGAGTGCGGTTGACAACATAACAGGTCATATTAATCGTCTCTACACAAAAGTCCTTTATCAACCCTATATTTGAGATCATACACCTTACTCTCTTTAAGAGTGTTCTGTTCATACGTTCAGCCACACCATTTTGCTGAAGCATCATCCTAACAGTGCGATGCCGAATAATTACTTCATTTTGGCAGAATTCATCAAATTCACCTTCACAAAATTCCATGCCATTATCTGTTCGAAGTCGCTTAATCTGTTTATCTGTTTGTTTCTCAATCAAAGCCTTCTATTGTTTAAAGGTTAGAAAAACATTATTTTTATGCTTCAGAAAATAAACCCAAACTTTCTTGGAATAATCGCCGATGAAAGTCGAAGCTGACTCTTTTCTGCTTTCCAAAAATATAGTGTTCACAGAAATCCAGTGGCACAATACTTTGTCCACAAAGAAGACCCTTATTGCTCAATATGGTCAAATCTTTTTCACTCATATGATCCAAACGTATATGCCATAATTTAGTGATGTCAGAATCAGACAATGATGATGACGAGACTGCAACCGAGCCTGTGATAGTAGTTCCCTGCAAAATATATAAGCTACTAGACCTACAAGCTTTCATAACAATAAGGGCACTTCTATAAACTTTCATAACTCCACATTCAATTGCGTATTTTTACCCAAGAGACTCTAGGGTGCCTAAAAAGATGAGATTCTCTTTTAAATCAGGAACATGTCTAGCATTAGTGAGCATCCTCACAATACCATCATGCATTTTAATTCGGATTGTGCCTTTACCAACAATATCACACACGGCATTATTGTCCATCAAAACAATTTCACCATTACAAGATTCATATATGGAAAACAAATCTCTATTAAGACACATATGATAAGAACAACCCGATTCTAAAATTTATTCATTTTTAGACCTTATACTGTCATCAGTAGTAAAGAAATATTTCCAACATTCTCATCAGCTACTGCACTAGCTTCAACGAACTCAATAGTTTTCTCAACAATTTTTTTTTGCTTTAATTTATTTTTTAATTTAAATCAATCAGCTTTAATGTGCCCCATTTTATGACAATATCTGCACTCCAAATTTCTATGTTTGGATTTAGATCTACTACTGTCAAATTTTCTTTTATCCGTTCTACCCCTGACAACCAAACCCTCAACCTGATTCCCTCAACTTTCCCTAGTGATATCACTGTCTATCTACTCCTTAGATTTTAGTGCAGATTTAATTTTCTGATACGAAATTATTTCTTTTCCATAAATCATAGTATCACGAAAATACTTAAAGGATTGGGGAAGAGAACACAAAAGAAATAGGGCCTTATCCTCATCATCAATTTTGGCATCTATATTCTCCAAATCTATAACTAAGGAATCAAATTTATCAAGATATGAGAGTATAGATGTACCTTCAGTTATCCGAAGCATATACAAACTCTGCTTCAAGTAGAGATGATTATCTACTGTCCTCTTTATATACAAGGCTTTAAGCTTGTCCCACATACTCTTAGCCATAGTCTCCGTAGCTACCTCCCGTAAAACCTCGTTAGAGAGATTTAGAATAATGCTTGATCGGGCCTTTTATCCATACCCGTAAGATCTTCCTTTGATGTATCATCTGGAATGTACTCAGCTCCTTGTAGTGCCAAATCAACTCCGTCTTGAAGCAGAATGACCTCCATCTTGAGCTGCCACATGCCAAAGTTGACATTTCTATCGAATTTCTTGACAACGATCTTTGTTATTGTCATCGTTATCAAAAGATCCCAAAACCAGGCTCTGATACCAGTTTGTGACCCTAAGAAATTTACCAAAGGATAATTTGGCAACCCAATAAAGACAATAAAGTAGAAAAATAAAAGAGACAAGGACACCAGATTTACGTGGTTCGGTCAATTGACCTACGTCTATGGATGGAGGAGGAGCAAAACTCTACTATAAAAGAGACAATTACAAATGCATTTGGAAAATATTCCTATGCCATAAAACCTACTAAACAAGAAAAGCTACTAAATAAACAATTAAGTTTTTCATAAAACTACTAAATAAGAAAATGTTCATAAAACTACTAAACAAGAAAAGCTCAAACTATAAACCTAAACTATTTTAATTAAGTGTAGACTTAATATAAATTAAATCTAAAGTAAACAATTAGATTTTTCTTATGGTGTATCTAGTTTCAAAGCCCAGACCCTTATTTATAGTTGCAATATGAGATAACAAGTTTGATTTTTTCGATGTGGGACTATATGAGCCTTGCCAAACTTTGGACCATATATGGTATGATCGTTTCGAACTAATATAAATCTTTTTAAGTGATATAATGTGGTGTTATCTCATACGTATGGGATCCCGAATATGAACTTTGACATAGCCACCATACCATGATAGCAATTTGCTAGCGTTGCTTGTCATTGACCCGTTTTCTTCGTGGGTCTTCTATGTTTGTAAGTTGATCTTATAGTTCTTCAAAAACCAAGAAATTATAGCTCGGGAGAGTAATGCATAAACAAGTTTAACCAAGCAATTGCATTTGCAAGCGCCCAAAAAGCTTCGCTTCTCGATTGTTGAATCTCCTAGTGCTGCTATGTTTGAGGCGTGGCAGTACAAGAGAAGAAACTTATTGACAAGTATTTATTGCAAGAGCTATAATATTTTCCATGGTTACGATTATCTATCTCTCTCCGCTACCTAAACTCCAAATCAAATTCATAATAATAGTTGAAGAATTATCTTCGTCCGGAGGACCCTCCCTTTTGTCTCCATCGGTCATATGTCTAAATGTTCTGGGACCTCATGTTGGCTAAGCAAAGACACAGAAAGGGAAGGCAGTGTGTATGTATGTATACATGGGGCAACGATCTTCGTATCGTAAGAGCACTGAATTATTATTGCATGTCAAAGTGGTTTAAGGTGTTAGATAAAAAATTCATGTCAAGATTAGCCTCACATTTTTAAGATATGAGAGTCAAATTACGCAAGTATAAATTGGTCCATCACCTAACATTTTTATGCTTTCAAGTTATATTAATACAGTTTGATTCAGACTCAAATAAACTCAATATAGTACGAAAATAAGCTTAGATTTAGGTTGCATTGTCCTAATTAGTTTAAATTACACTTTAAAATCTCAGCATAATATTCAAAACATGGAAGAAAATATAGCTTTATTTTTGCCTTTTCTAAAGATTCCATATCATGTGGAAGCAGGAAAAGCCTTCTTCTTATCATTCTGGTCGTAACAAGCAATATTAAATACACAGATACGTCCTGACATAACAATTTTTATGTTCTAAGGCCGATGAATAAAAATGTTGGGTCTTCTCACCCTTCTCCTGCCTTGATTCTTTTCTTTTCGGATGTAACGATTGAATTGAAGGAAAAGATTTGCATCTTCATGGTGGATTAGACATACATATAGATCAAGTTGTCTCAAACTAGTGGGTGGTCTAAGCATATATATATATATATATATCGAGTTGTGTCTCATACTAGAGAGTTGGAGGCCATGTGATTTCAGGTGCAGCAGCATCTCCCAGTGTTGAAAAGGATAGTGTTAGCTATGTCGGCCAACAGTGTAACATATGCATGGACTTGTAGTTCCCACTTGTGATGAACTCCATTGGTCATGAATCTACATCAAGCTGCTGCTTCCATTAGGCTCGGCTGCAGAACACCACCATGTCCTGCTTACACTCAGATCCTTACGTACTCACAGGCACTTAGGGATAGAATCAGATACACATCTGTAAAGATGGACTGTTGGATGAGATTGTATCATCTTTACATTATTGCTGCATGGAATAATATGACTTCTCTCAAATCCTTTTTTTCTGAAAAGAAAAAGTGCAAGCTCCCAATGTGTGTGTGTGTGTGTGAAAGAGAGAGAGAGAGAGAGAGAGAGAGAGAGAGAGCGATGAAAAAGTGCTTCACTTGTGGTGAAGAATGACCTCATTTCTGGTTTGGAATATTAGGTTTGGTTTTTGCTCAGGTTCAATTATAAATGATGAAGGCAGGGGGGAAGTCTAATGATGAACAGCTTTGAAAGGTGGGGTTGGGTGGGGATAGGCAAGGAGGCCATAGGGAACAGGAGACTGGGACTCTTGGAGATAAATTTACCTCATGATTAAACACTGGAGCAAGAGAGAGAGAGAGAGAGAGAGGGAGGTATATATTTGGCTAGGTGTTGGCTTACAAATAGCAGGATAGAGGAGGGTTTGGTTTTCCTCCTCCAAGAAATAGAGGAGAAAGAAAAAAGGGGTGGTGTGCTCATTTTCCTCCTGATCAAAAGCCTTGAATGGAGGAACAACTCAATCCTTTAGCTGTTACCCATCTCCTCCAACAAACCCTAAGAAGCCTATGCATCCACAAGAGCTCCCAGTGGGTGTATGCTGTGTTCTGGAGGATCTTGCCAAGAAACTACCCACCACCCAAGTGAGCAAAATTAGTATCACAAGCTACAGAATTTTCCATCCTTTTCATTATGTTTCTTACCTTCTTCTCCTTGTTTCTTGGCAGGTGGGATCTTCAGGGAGGGGTTTATGACAGGACTAGAGGAAACAGGAGAAATTGGTACATGTTCCTTTGGATCTCTTCATCTCTGCACAGAAAATTGTCCTCAACCTCTCTCTCTCTCTCTCTCTCTCTCTCTCTCTCTAGGATACTTGCATGGGAGGATGGGTTCTGCAATTTTGCTGCTTCCACCTGTGAGCAACCTGGGGGATCAACAGCTCACGAAGAATGCGAAATTAAAGGTCTCCAGCCTGAGCTCTTCTTCAAGATGTCTCATGAGATCTACAACTACGGAGAAGGGTTAGTAGGAAGAAGACGATCCCTTTCACTTCCCCTCTCTCCTTTTTAATTTTTTTCCTTCATTGCTTCCTCTTTGTGTGTGTGTGTGTGTGAGAGAGAGAGAGAGAGAGAGAGAGAGACCACCTATCACTTGCTTGTTATATTTACCACTTGATGTTACAGACTAGTTTTCGCTCTCTAATTTTCTTGGCAGCTTGATCGGAAAAGTTGCAGCAGATCACAGCCATAAATGGGTGTTTAAGGAACCCCAGGATCATGAGCTAAATTTCCTGTCCACCTGGAACAATCCTACTGATTCCGTAAGTGGGCCTCTCACTGCTTTCCGGTCCTTTGCACCACCACCACCACCACCACCACCACCATCTTATTTACATCAGATGTTTCTTTCCTTCTTGCTTCTCCACTGAGTTCTCTTTTCCTCCCCAGCAACCAAGGACTTGGGAAGCCCAGTTTCAATCTGGCATCAAGGTCAAATCCGCACCCCTCGCTCTAAAGTTGGCAGATCCATCAGTATCTGTAGACTGACTTGCTTCTCGCCGTTCATGCAGACTATAGCTCTGATTGCAGTCAGGGAAGGTGTCGTGCAATTAGGATCCGTCAACAAGGTCTCTCTCTGATCTCCTTGACTGGTTAAGATTTCTTACCTTTTGCTCCATGTTTTCTGATGGTGTTCCTCTCCCCTCTCAACTACGCATATGCACAACATACCCATGCATAGTGCATGCTTATCATGGATCACATGGTTCCATAAACGTGCATGATCACATGGTGCTTGGCTGCATCATATATACTGCCTCCCTGCCTGTCGTTGCCTAACTTGCTACTCTAATGTTTTTGGCTGCTGTGCGAATCATGGCGATGCATGAAGGTGATGGAGGATCTGAGCTTCGTCGTCCTACTCCGCAAGAAGTTCAGCTACCTCGAAAGCATTCCCGGCGTCCTTCTCCCGCACCCATCGTCGTCGGCCTTCCCGGTGACCATCGACGGTTGCAACGTCCCTCCGCATTGGCCCGTGCACGGGGCACCGCTCGTCCCCCCGGCGGAACTTTACGATCATTTCGGCCCGCCGCAGATGAGGATCACCCCGTCGATGAGTAGTCTCGAAGCTCTCCTCTCCAAGCTACCCCCGGTCGGGCCGCCACCTCCAGGGTCCTCACCGGGCTACTTCGAGATGCCGGTGCTCATGCAGCCGCAGAAGCCGTCCTTGGGAGGTGCGGAAACGGAGAGGGCGGCGGCGAAAGAGGAGATGCAAGAAGAGTATGGGCAAGAGAGTGTCATCATGGAGTTGGGTGGTGAGAGCAGCAGCTCCATGCCTTACTATGCCAATGTGACCAAACCAGATGAAGGGTTTTAAGGGGTCTTCTGCTATTAAGAGCTTTGTTATTGTATATGACGACAGTCTGTAACCTGTAGGATGGCGTAATGGCAGGTTGATGCAGTTCTAATCCCACCTCCTAGTTTGTGTTTCTGAGCACCTGAGAATTAAGGGCACATCATCATTATCTTCCATGCTAACCAACAGAGAAAACAGGCATGCAATATCACATAATAATATGATCATGGTAAGTTGAACTCATTTGCAGAATTGCATCCATCTTTTCATATGACAGCTTTTATTATTGTGGTAATGCATGAGATATATGATGTATTTGCTGCATCATTTTCTCTTCTTTGGTTGATTCATATTTCATGCATCAGACGTGAAAGCATGCATCATTGTAACGAGACTATACTCGATATTTCATGCATATTAGAAGCCAAAACTCGCATCAATCTATCATAACATTTTCATCTTCTAAGCTCTCCACCTGATTTCATGATCTGAAATTAAAGTAAAGTTCCACTGTGTGAGATCTTATTTCACGAAATAAGTTTGGCCAATAACCAGAAACGAGGCTGGCCGTATATACATACATTCATACATCAAGTTGATCAGACAAACATCCTTCCTTGAGGCCTTGTCAACTTATGGTCATGTTCATACCAAATAGGAAATTGCTTGGAGGAGAAGGATGATGAGCATGGAGATGTAGATGTACCAAATTTGTTAGGGAAAGAGTCGATCGAGAAATCTGCTGCTAACATGCCATAAAGAACCAGATAATTATCATCAAATTCCAGGACTGCAAGTAAGGTTATAAATCTTGTGGAAGAAGATGCTGTTGAGGCTGCGGCAGCTTCGCATGTTGCAAGTGTGATTTGCTTTACATAGATAAGCTAGGCCAAATAAGATAGTCCATGTCTTGTTACCGAGAAGGATCGATGTATGCAGCTTTACTCCTTTATCACACACACACACACACACACACAAAGAAGAAGGGGGAAATCTTTGTCATGGTGGCAAGCATCACTTTCATTAGTATCATTCAAATAGGTTCTCATTTCTTGTCGACCGATCCATGTCAGTATTTATTAGCAGGTAGCATATTTATCTGGAAATCTTAGTGCATGTGAGTTTTGAATCTTAATCAGCATATCAAAGTCCGGGACGTGGTCATGTTGGCATAATGTTAATGATCATCTTCATGCCAAAAGATGTTATAGTGCAAGCTTTTAATTCTTGAAATCCTTCCAAACACAATAAGCTGTCTTTGTATTCAGGAGGCCTTTTGCAGTGAAGAGATGGGAGTCCAGCGTCCCAAGAATATGCAGCAAATGGTTGCAACCTGTTTCCCTGCAGGTGTACCCCTCTCTGTTTGACTGTGATTTATCACCGTCCTCTTTGGTTGTTGGGAAAAAACATGTTAAAGCGGAATATTCTTTTCCTCTTTGTGTATCAAAATGGGTTCCTCATCAAAATACCAACTTGATATCCAAATATAAATATCAACCAGCACAGCATAAACAATAGAACAAATAATCAATCATACAGTAAGACTAAATCTTTTAATGTGAAAAACTCAATGTGGGAAAAATCACGGGACCATAGTCCACCTTAAACTTCCACTATCAATAATAATGATAACAGGTTTACAATAGATCTTCTCTAGAATAACTAAAGGATCAGAATAACATCAATATTATAGATCTTGGCTCAAGAATAACATATCTTCATCATGTAGGATGGATTTCCTCGTAAGAAAATTCTAGGTCTTACAAAGTGAATATCGTATTAAAGTACCTTAGAGAGGATAAACTGCAGATCAACACCATTAGGATTGTAGAGTTTGCTGTAAGGATTCTCCACTTAAAATTTGGGCCGAAACTGATAACGTTTAGCCACCAATCCTCAAGCAGAAAACATAGAAATCTAATCTTTCTCTCTCTATTTCTCTCTCCTCTTTCCTTCATGCTGCATGCGTTCACTGTGCATACACACCCTGCCATCACACCAATTTTGCTCATTCTCTCTTGAATTCTTTAATTTGGGCTTATGGCCCAAATTTGTCTGGGCTGGACCCAACAGTGGTCACCATCTAATATATGATTTTTGTTTTCTGCTGGCTGTTTCTTCTCTTCGTGTGTATATTAATGCATACGCAAACATAGCCCAGCTTTGATCTCCAAGTTTAGCAGAACCAGGAAGATGGAACCCATATTAACCAAGAAAAAAACATGATAAAGCAATGCTGAATCTCTTTTACTGATTGAAAGCATCAAGACTAAATGCAAGTTTCATATTCAGCCTATAACTAGATTCAAATACACTAGCAGCTACCACTGAGAAGTATCATCCTTATTACGGTGCCAAGAGCTACTGATAAGATCAACTGTATGCCATCCAATTGTAAAGCCCTTTGCAAGCAACAACCAGAAATGAGAGAGAGAGAATCACAATTGCACGGATGTGATTGAAGGATGCATTTCATTATGTGATATCAACTTGGAGAAAGCTCCCTTTTTCTCCAATTCATTCCTCAACAGCATTGCACACAAAAATTCATAGGGAGATTTCATCTCTGCATTCCTAGCAACAGGTTTTGCTTCTAAATCTGAATTTAAAGAGAATTTGCATTGTAAGGAAATAACTGGAAATCGATGTTAAATACAGTCGCCTGTGTCCACAGCAATCATAGAAGCAATCAGCAATACAAATATGCAAGTTGCATGGCTGGTCCCGAAACCTGACTATCAACTAGTTATCCTTCAACAAAAGCTCTGATACCTCTGTCTCTGTCTCCACGGATCTTATTAGGGTACCTACAGAAAGCTAGAGGATTTTGCTTACTCAAATAAAGCATAAATGTTTGTAAGAGAATTCTGACACTGGTCAAGTAAAATATAATTATTACACTGTTCATGTTGGGTCCAATCGATAGGTGGATTTGGATTTGGACCGGACAATAGAGCTATTGAGCCCAAATTAATTATTAAAAATATCAAAGGAAGTGCAGACATTTCATCAATTTTAGTCCAAATTTTTTTATTGAGCCAAGGTCTGTACTATTGATGTTATTATGATCTTATATGAAAAAGATATATTATAAATCTATTATCATTATTAGCGATAGTGGAGGTTTGAAGTGCACTACTGTCACGACCTTAGCTGGTTTTGCCTAAGGCGTGCGGCACCCTCGCGCGTCTGTCCGCAAAGGTCAGCCTCCCCGAAGCCTCCCATTGTCCCTTAGGACCAACAAAAGAGAGAACGGGTTAAAGAGAACGCTTCAATCGGAATCCACAAGCAAACATGTCCGAAAAACACTTCATAGACAATGCAAATTACAAACAGACTTTACAAGCTCTGAACAGTGGCACAACAAAGGGTAAAATGGTCCATTACAGACCGAAAAGCTCTCGCACGTGTCCACATAACACAACCTTTATTTACAAGCCTAAAGAGGCCACCAACCCAACTAACATGGGACTATTTAGCCTTCGGTCGCCCCTCTACCTACTGTACAAGGCATGAACATGCCAAAAGACAACGGACAGACAAACATTACATCCAACATCTTGTTTAGAAGTTTGTCCGTTACATTCTCCCCCACTTATCCCTTCGACGTCCTCGTCGAAGCCTTTGTGAACACTACAACTCTTCGCCTTTGCTGAGTCTTCAATCTTCTGCTCCAGCTGCAATGCGCCTTCTGGCTCCCAGCTGCTCTCCGCTGCTGTTTCTGAGTAGTCGAACCTTTGATCCGCCATGCTGCTTCAACTCACCAATGACTCTGACTCTGGTGTGGGGTTGGCTGAGTTGTATTGATCCTCGTTGATTCCTGCGGATCCACCAAATGAAGGAAAAGACCATCCTTACTACGCCAGTCTCTCAAAATTTCCACATGCTGCTTGAACTGGGTGGATGCTTGTTGGAGCTTTAACGAGCATCGCCTCGCAAACTTCTGAAGTTTTGGGTCCTTCCTCCACAAAATCTGCTCATTGACTCTTCTTTCAGTTAGTTGTCACATCCAAGTAGGTTCGCATCACTTCCGCTTTCGATTGGCATTTCGTTGGGAAATGAGGCGGACAATCTACTCTCAGTAGCACTGATCACCGTTGGTGAGGATTTGACAACTATTGTCTTCCATTATCTTCGAAGGGTCTTTGAACTTGTGCAGCGCTCCTCTGCTGGATAGATAAGAGAATTGGGGTACTCGGTTTCGCCCATTCTCTTAAGAGTTGAGAAGGCAAAAGTTAATTGACTTCGCCCGCCTCCTCGAGGTTGTACTTCATGCATCGAGCTGGTTACTGGTCTTCGCCTGCTCTTTGCTCACACTTCTGAAGCACTTAAAGTGTTTGCACTCCTTGCGTTGAGTTAGCTACTGTGATTCACCTTCTCAATGCCATTGAACTTCTGGAATGCAGGAAGTTTTCACCCCAACTTGGAGTAATTCTCTGATAGATGAGGTCGCCTCTGGGATTGTACCGTCTTCTCCATCAACCCTGCCGCCTACTCCACTGAGTAGCAAAGGTACAGCACCGCGTACTGCCTGCTTCGTTCCTTGGTCGTGCACTCTTGCATGACCCGAAGTCCTTCACTTACGGCTATCTTGATGAGAAACTTGTTGACACCGGTCTTACGAAGTTTCTTGGCCTCTGCCCTTCAACCTTGTCTCGGCACTCTTGCATGCTCCACCTCCTCGGCCCCTTTCACGACCAAGTGCTCTCCCTCCGTTAGAGCAAGGGATCAATGACTTGCACGGAAGTCCCGCCTCTGCGGTACCATGGCGCTGCCATGCCCATGGCCCTACTATCCGTCGCCTCGCCTCTGTATCCCTTTTCTTCACAATCAGTAGAGATGTCTCCGTGGCACTCCTCTGAGTCCACCTCCATTCTAACTGATGCTTGATTTTGGGTAGCTAAGTCCCTCTGGACTCGTCGTCGCTTCCTCGCCCCTTTCGACCCCCTGCTTCAACACCTCTGTGTTCTCCAAGCAGTCCGTTTGGTCGATGGAAAGACAGACTGCAACTCCCATACATGGCCTCTGCCATCACGTTGTAGAGTTTGCACCGATTCTGTTCTCCTTAGCTTCCTTGGTAGCAACGTTCGCTTACTCGACCTTGTCCTCTGACTTGTCGGGCTCCCTTAAGCGAATATGAGCTCTGGAGAAGTCCAACTCTCCAGCTGCTTCGATCATACCTCTGCATGATCAAGTCCCTCCCATGGAACTCACTGGTACTTGCATTCGAACTTTTCCCTTGGTGGAACCCAGCCCCCATATGCTGATGACCAAGGTTTTCATCCGATGGAAAATTCGGTGCATGCCCGGAAGACTCGCCTCTGCGGTACCATGGCCTTCACTCCTTGAATCCATAGCCCTTCTTGCCGTCGTGTTGTTCACCAAAGCGGAGCTCCCAGTAGCTCCCGATCATACCTCCATATGATCTCATCCCTCACGGGACATGTCGTGTGTGTCGCATTGCCACGAACTGTTCCACCACGATCCGCTGCACCATGTCGCCTCCTGGTGACATCTCCATTGCATTCTGATCCCTGTGGAATAAACTCGAATTGTGAACCCTCCATGTGTGGCCTCTACCAATACATCGCAGGGTCTCTTCCACCTTCGAATTTGTTCGCTCCTTTGGCAATCGACCTTCATCCACCCACTCTTGGGTCACACCTAGATGAAGCACCGCTCTAGGACAGTCCGTCGCCTAGTAGCTCCCGAAGTCCACCGACTCCACTGTAGTTTGTGCACCATTGTCTGGATCCTAGGCCTCTGCCCCTACCAGCACAATCTCCGCTGCGCACTGCTTCCTTCATGGCAACTTGAATGGCAACACTGTGGCATATTCTTTAAGAGTACCCGCCTCTGCGTCCTCTTGCCTCGTGCTAAGGCCTTCTGAACCCAACTTCGCCTCCGCAAGTTGAGTCGCCTTAGTTCCTCCATCAAATGCTCCTTCGAGATAAGGTGCATGTGCCCAGAAGCTCCCTTCGTCTTTGGCACCATGCAAGATGAGTCCGCTCCGTCAGAATGAAGGACACATGGAACAACATGATCCTACCCTTGCCTCTGCAAGAGTTCATGTCTTTGACCTCTGTCTAAGGAAAGCACTGTGCTCCTGCTCCATGTTCCAACTTCTCTGCTGGCTCCCTTCGGGCGGCTTGGGTACTTCGCCAAGTTACACCCAAGTTGCTCCGCTCCTCGTTTTTGCATTGAGTCGATGGTGGCCCTCGCGCCCACCATTCCACGGGTCAGCCCTCCCTTGAGTTCGATCTCCACATCGACTCCAAGTGTGCCTTCATTTAAGTTGTTTTAGGTCGCTCCTTGATCTCGCAATGCATCCACCAATGCATTCTCTCGACGAGATCATGCAACAACTCCTCGCCGCTTGCTCAGTCCACCGAGCTTCGTGGTGTTGTTGTTTGTTGAGGTACTCCTCCTCAACATGTGAGGTCCGTCTCACATGATTCTCCCTCTGGAGAGCCGGGACTTATCCCTCCTAGATAACTACCCCGTTGGAGCAACATCTCTCTTCATTTCGGAGACCACCATCCCCTTGGACTACTCCGATCTGCTGAATAAACTGTGCATTGTTCTGCCTCCTGCAAACGCACTTGCTAGATTGTGACTCCACGTCCATACAGCCCCCGCTGCACCCCTCAAGACCTAGCAACATGCTGAACTCATTACACACTTCAGCCTCCTACGGACGTATCCTTCACATGCCGAAGAGAAAGTTTCAATGCTCTATGGCGCCGAGTCTCGGTCGCCTTGGGATGGCCACGAACATTCCATCGTCCGCATACAAGCCCATACATGAGTACCAAATTCTTCGAGTTAGCAATTCCCCTCACCTCTGTGAGCTTTGCATAACTCTTTTGGTCGTTGAGCAACTCATTCCACCTTGGATGGTCTCATTCTTGCCAAGCGCCTCGCTTGCCTAGAGCACCATCAAGTATAGTTGTCAACGTTGAGCCGTAGCTGAAACTCAGCCATCCCAACCTTTGTGCGCTCCAAATTCTTCCAAGCTTGCCTGTTCTCGTGGTGCCTCTTGCGCGAAGGGTTGGCCATTCCTCTGAATGCCAATCTCAGATGCTCGCTCCTCTGAGTGACTCTTTTCCCTACATCTCCATGCCCGTTTTCCCTCAAACGGTCGCGCGTGTGCTGACTGCCCTCAACGCAGCCCCGCTAGGTCCCCCACGTTTGCATGTCAAGTGTTTCTATGAGTGCTTGTCCTGCTCTGATACCATAATGTCACGACCTTAGCTGGTTTTGCCTAAGGCGTGCGGCACCCTCGCACGTCCGTCCGCAAAGGTCAGCCTCCCCAAAGCCTCCCATTGTCCCTTAGGACCAACAAAAGAGAGAACGGGTTAAAGAGAACGCCTCAATCGGGATCCACAAGCAAACATGTCCGAAAAACACTTCATAGACAATGCAAATTACAAACATACTTTACAAGCTCTGAACAGTGGCACAACAAAGGGTAAAATGGTCCATTACAGACCGAAAAGCTCTCGCACGTGTCCACATGACACAACCTTTATTTACAAGCCTAAAGAGGCCACCAACCCAACTAACATGGGACTATTTAGCCTTCGGCCGCCCCTCTACCTGCTGTACAAGGCATGAACATGCCAAAAGACAACGGACAGACAAGCATTACATCCAACATCTTGTTTAGAAGTTTGTCCGTTACACTACGGTCCCATAGTTTTTCCCGCATTGAATTTTTCACATAAAAATTCAATGTCTCACTTTGTGATTGATTCATTATTCTACTATTTATGCTGCTCAAGTTAATATTTGCTTTTGGTAGTAAGTTGATATTTTTGTGAGGAACCATTTTGATACACAAAGAGGATAAAAAATTATTCCGCTATAAGAATTTTTCCTAACAAGTGGTATCAGAGCATCAAATTGTATAGTAATAGTTTTTCTTATTAAGTTGTTTAGTAATAGTTTTTCTTATATGATTGAAATGAAAGAGTCAAACTGTATGATTAAAGTGAACTCATCAAATTATTCAACTTGGAGGTGTACAATGGAAGATTTGCTTTGTTACAAAAATTTGTATAAGCCCATAAAAAAAAAAGACAAACCTTCTACTATGGAAGATGCTGAATGAGAGGTTCAATATAGAAAAGTTATTGCCTATATTAGAAGATGGATGGATGTAAATTTGCATGAGTATATTTATGATAAAATTAGAGCTAATGTTGTTTAGTAAAGGTTAAAAAATCTCTTTGCAAAAAATATAATAGGAAATAAAGTTTCTCTCCGTATAAGACTTGCCAATTTAAAGTATAAAGATGGTGGTAACATTATTAAGCATATAAGCATGTTTCAGAGTCTTACAAATAAATTGGTTACTATGAAAATGAATATAGATGATAAGATGCAAGGATTATTACTTCTATGCTCCTTACTAGAAAGTTGAGAAATGTACCTGGTGATAATTTCTAACTCCGTATTAGAGAAGACTCTAACCATAGATATAGTTAAAGATAGTTTGCTAAATAAGAATACTAGAAGGAAAGAACAAGGATAATCTTCTTCTTGTATCCTTATTATTAAAAAACAAGAAAGATATAAAAGAAGTCATAATAAAAATCCATATGGTTATATAGGAAGATCTAAGTCTAGAAGAGATATTAAGTGTTTCCACTATAATAGGTCAAGTTATATGAAGAAAGAAAGTGTAGGTTTTGGAAGCAAGAACATAATGAAAGGAAGAAAAATGAGAAAGAGACCAATGTAATTGAAAGGTGACATCATTATTGTTTGTGATGACAGATGTGTTAGTTTTGTAGCTCAGGATAATAAATGGGTAATTGACTCCAGTACTTCATTCCATGTTACTCTTATAGTAATTTCTTCAAATCTTATACTGTTGGTGATTTTGACAATGTCAAAATGTAAAATAGTGATACATCTAAGATTGTGGATATTGGAGATATTTGCTTGGAGACCAGTACTGGGAGCAAATTGATACTCAAATATGTTAGATATGTTTCAGATATTCATCTCACTTGATATCTATAAGTAAACTTGATGATGAGGGATTTACACACTATTTTAGTGAAAGCAAATGAAAGCTCACTAAATGTTCTCTAGTTGTGATGAGAGGAAAGAAGCTAAACTCTTTATATATCATGGAAGCTATCTATACAAAGGAGAGATTAATGTAATTCAAAAGGATGAAAGCATAGATCTTTGACATAAGAGGCTTGGTCATATAAGTGAGAATGGACTTCAAGCTCTTGCTAGAAAACAATTCTTACTGGAGATGCAAGGCACATCTATTAAATCTTGTTATCGTTGCTTAGTTGGAAAAATACATAGAGTTATCTTTTATATATATCTGTCATCTAGAATATCAAATGTTATTGATTTGATTCACACTGATGTCTATATTATGTAAACTAGAACTCTTAAAGGTACTCTTTATTTTGTTACTTATATTGATAACCATTATAGAAAAGTTAGGGCTTTTGGTTTGAAATCTAAAGATCAAGTACTTAATGTTTTCAAAGAGTTTCATGTTAGTATTGAAAGAGAAATTGAAAGAAAACTAAAGTGTGTTCGAGTAGATAATGGTGGCGAGGATATGATTTTTTTTAGAATTATTATATGTTATATAGTATCATGCTTAAGAAAATAGTTCCTAAAACTCCTCAACAAAATAGTGTGATAGAAAGAATGAACAGAACCATTAAAAAAAGGATTAGGTGTATGCTTTCCCATGCTGAGTTACTTAAGTTATTTTGGAGGGAGGCTATAAGAACTACAGTTGACTTGACAAATCTTTCTCCATTAGTTCCTTTGAAAGGTGATGTTCTAGAGAGAGTATGAAAAGGAAAATATGTATCTTATGATTACTTGAGAGTCTTTGAGTGCAAGGTATTTGACATACATTTTTCTTGAGGTATGGTCATGAAGAGTTTGGGTACAAATTATTGAATCCAGTGAATAAGAAGATTATTAGAAGCAAATATGTTGTGTTTCTTGAAGATCAATTATGTGATGGTAGTGATAATGTTGAGAAGTCAAAAACCTCTATTTATATCCTTTGGAGTTTGGGTCCATTTCCTCTATCTATAGTTCATGATAATCATGGAAGAGATGAATAAAAAGATTATGGTCAGAATGTTAGTGATGATGCTTCTACAGTTGATGATGTTGAACCAACTGAATAATTTGAGCAAGCACCTCCACCACTAGTTGAGATTCCATTGAGAAGATCTACAAGAGAGCAACAACCATTTATAAGATATCCTCCATATGAGTGTGTTATGCTCACGGACATGGGAGAGCCAAAAACTTACAAAGAAACTATTTTATTTGAGCATAAGAATAAGTAGGTTAAAGCTATTCAAGAATAGATGAGATCCGTGCTTGAGAACTACACATATGACTTGTTAAAGTTGCATAAAGGGAAGAAAACTCTCAAGAATAAATGAGTTTATAAATTAAAGACTAAAAATAATAGCACACAATAAGGATACAAGGCACTAGTTGTGAAAGGATTCAGTCAAAAGAAATATATTGACTTTGAAAAAATATTTTTTCCTATAGTGAAAATATCTTATATCCGAGTTGTTCTTAGTTTGGCTACTTACTTGAACTTAGAAGTTGAGCAACTTGATATAAAAACTATATTTCTTCATGGTGACTTAGAAGAAGAAATTTACATGGAGCAACCAGAAGGTTTTAGAGTCATGGGAAAAGAAAATCTAGTGTGTAAGCTTAAAAAAAGCTTATATGGACTCAGAAAAGCACTGTTAGGACTCTTTTATTTTATGAGCTTTGAATAATATTTATTAAGTCTGTTTAGTTTAGTTAGAGTCAGGTAGAAGTTTATTTAATATTTATTTATTATTAAGAGTCCAAGTCCTGGTGGACTCTAGGTGGAACTCTATAAATAGTGATGTAACCCTTTCTTTAAAACAAGCAATCAATGAAATATTCTTCCAGTTTATTATGACAAACCCTAGGAGGCTGATCCCCTCGAAGCGATCAACGAGGCCAATCCCCTCGAAATGATAAGGAGGCCGATCCCCTCGAAGCGATCATTCCTTTTTTTCCATTTCTTTCATTTCTTTTACGATAAAACCTTAGGGTCTTATCAAGCACCTAGACAATGATACAGAAGTTTGATTCCTTTATGATGAGCCAAGGGTAATAGAATCATATATGATCATTATATGTTTATAAAAAAGTTTTTATATGATGATTTTATTATTCTCCTACTGTATATTGATGATATGCTGATTGTTGATCATGATACTAGTAAAATTAAGAAGCTTAAAGGAGAGCTAAGTCTTTTGCTATGAAAAACTTAGGATCAGTGAAACAAATACTTGGCATGAAGATTCTTCATGATAGGAAGACTAGGAAGATTTGACTATCATAGGAGACCTACATTGAAAAGGTTCTCGAAGGATTCAACATGAGTAAAGCCAAAGCAGTTTATTCTCCACTTGAAGGTCATTTCAAGCTTAGTTCGAAACAATATCCTATAAGTGAGAAAGAAAAAGAAGAAATGTTGAAAGTGCTTTACTCATCTGTGGTAGGTAGTTTGATATATGCTATGGTTTATACTAGGCCAGATATAGCTCATGCAATTAGAGTTGTCAACCGATTTTGCTCTAATCCTAGTAAGGAACATTGGGCAACCGTAAAATAGATATTAAGATATCTAAGAGATACTTCAAGATTATGTTTATGTTTTGGCAATAGTGAACCTATGCTAGAGAGGTATTGATAGAACCCTTACAGATTCTAAGCTTGGGTTTGATCTCTTTAGGGGATCGGCCTCCTTGGAACTCTATAGAGGTTTCTTCCTCCAGGTTGCTGCTTAAAGACTACTAAGAAGATTTATATATTACTTATCAAAAGATGATGAATACATGACTATTTATAGGGTTTCTAAACCGTAACTCCTAATAGGACTCCTACTCAAGACTCCTACTTCTAACCAACTCCTAATAAGACTCATACTCTAAGAAGCAACCTCTCAACTAACCCTAACCCTAACCGACCTCTTCACCTCTTTAATAGGGGTCGGCTAGGTAGGTTTTACATGAATACTCCTTTCAATGAAACTCAATTAAGACTCTCCTAGCTAGAGTCCTAACAGACTTGTCCTCTTCAAATCAGTCTTATCCTCAAGGTTGACGATCCATGAATTCTGGGAATTTGATCTTCAAGTCATCATAGTTCTCCCAAGTGGCTTCTTCCATTGGTAGGTTCATCCACTGTATTAGCACTTCAGTAGTGAGTTGTCGTCGTCGAGTCACGATCCATTGATCAATAATGGCACTCACTGGATCTAGAGTTCTCCTTGGGTAGTCATATTTAGTAGATGGCTTTGAGTTGTCTCGTTTTGTCCCAACTTGAGCTTTAAGCATGACATATGGAAGACTGGATGGATTCGGGAGTTAGCAGGTAAGTCTAATCTATATGCTACCGCTCTGATGTGCTCCAAAATTTAGTAGGGTCCATAGAACCAAGGTGAAAGCTTCATAAATACTCTGGTCTGGATTGATGTTTGCTTGTATGGCTGGAGCCATAGGAAGGCCCAATCTTCTACTGAAAATTCTCTTTCGCTTTTATATCGATTATATTACTGTTTTATCCTTGCTTGAGCTATAGTGAGATTATCTTTTAGCAACTTCAGCATTTTGTCTCTGTCCTATAGTTTTATATCTACTTGTTCTACTTTAGAGGTGCCTAACACATATTTTGGGATCGTAGGGGGAGGTCAACCATACATAGCCTCATAGGGAGTACATTTTGTGGATGAATTATAAGTTGTATTATACCACCACATGGCCCAAGGAAGCCACTTTGTCCACTCGTTTAGCCGGTCACTAGTAAAGCATCTGAGGTATATCTCTATACACCTATTCACCACTTCAGTCTGGCTGTTGGTTTATGGGTGATACACCGTACTCATTTTCAATTTAGTGCCCTGCATCTGGAATAACTCTGTCTAAAATATGCTCTTGAAGATGATATCACGATCACTTATAATAGATCTCGGCATCCCGTACAATTTTACAATATTCTCTATAAAGATTCGAGCAATACTAGAAGCAGTGTAGGGATTACGAACAACACAAAAGTGAGCATACTCTGTAAGGTGATCAACCACGACAAGAATTGTACCTTTTTCTTATTATAAGGGAAACCCTTCGATGAAGTCCATTGATATATTAGTCCATATTGAGTCTGGGACAGGTAAGGGTTGCAGCTTTCCGAGACTTGCCATTGTCTCGCCTTTATGTCATCGACATACATCACATTATGTCACAAATTTAGCAGTAATATTTTTCATCCCTACATAATAAAAATTTTGCTTAATTCTCTTATATGTTCTAAGGAACCTAGAGTGCCCTGGCCGCAAGTGTGGAATATATCTCTTAAAGGATGGTTTTTATGCAGGTAGAATTTAGCATAGGCACAATGCGTCGCTTATAGCGCAATTATTTTGAGTCCCAATTATAATGAGCCATAGAGCTTGGTGCTTCCTCCAATTTTTTTTATAATATTACTGGTCTCCGAATCTTCCTACCATTCTCTCTTAATATCCTCAAGGAAGTCGCTGGTCGAAAGTGAAATGGTAAAAAATTCAGCTTACTTGGGTAGTCACGAAAACACATTTACAACAATATTCTCTTTCCTCTTTTTGTAAGTTATTTCATAATTATATTCAAGAAGCTTTGTTACCCATTTTTGCTGCTTGGAAGAAGATAATTAAATAATTTAATTAATTATTATTATTATTATCTAGTAGTCATACATTGTGAAGTGTACATGTGATGTGTGATGTGGACAAATGATCATGGACTATGTGATGTGTGTATATATGTGATGTGATTATTATTATTATTGGGGGCTACGAGCCTCCAATTATTTTTTCGTTTATTGTTAGGCCTGTATGCTTATGATTAAGTCGTAATTATAAGAGGAGGTATATAGAGGCAATAGCATGACCCACGAGGTCGAGACGAATGATTGCAACACATGAAGATACTAACAAAACCGACAAGGATGAGATAGACAATCATAGGGCATGAAGATGCATTAATGCACACAGATCATGATATGAGTGATTGGGCCTACTAGCTCGGGTTTGATCATATTAGGTTATGGTCCGTGATCATATAGTGCAATTGCTCATATGATGTGTGATTACTTATACATCTACTATATATATATATTAAATATATATGTGTGACACATTATATTAGGAGACCGAATTAAAAACCCCTTTCGATAATATTTGTTGAATCTCGAATTTTGATGATGAAACCAATTGATAAATGTTTATGATTTAATCTATGTTTTGAGTGATGCAGGATGCTTCGATCAGGGAGAGACAATTAAATTAGGAAGAATCATGTTGTGCTGGAGGAAAACGTGTTAGAAGATTGGACATCGGGCCGGAGGAGAGGTCGATGTATCGATAGAAGGCTTCGGGCCATGGATTCAGGCATCGGGCCAAGAAGAGCAAATATTGTGCCAAGGATATCGGAGTTGCAAAGGTCAATTGGTCGATTGGGCAATAGGCCGCAAGAGAGGATGATGTGCTGAAGAATTGGATGAAGCGTCGATGGACCAATGACATGCCGGACGACATGATTCATGCTTAGTAATAATTGTCTAGATCGAAGTGTGTTTTTATGTGTGTAGGATTAACTATGATAGCAAGGCATAAAGCAAAATGAAGTCCCGGAGTCTAGAACGCGATTACGTTGGGAGTTTGAGAGTTCGTCGGAAGTTCGGACATTTTATCAAAAGTTCTGCAGGAATTGACCGAGAAGTCCTAGAGCTTGCTAAAGAAGCTCGTTGTGAAGTCCAAGAGCTTGCTATGAGTCCACCGGAAAATTACCGAGAGATCATCGAAAGTTTGCCGGAAGATCGCCGGAAGAAATTGGACTTATCTTGCTTAGATTATGTCTTAGGAATCGTAGTTAGTATATAATTAGAGTTGTGATTGGGAGGTAATCTCATCAACTCTATTAGGGGCCAATTGGGCCCGAAGGTGAGCTGGTTTGGGCCGGATTCAAGGTCTAACTAGGGTGCTGAAACCTTGGCTGGTGGTGGCATCGCCTAGGGAACATCACCCTAGGAAATCTGGGTGGTGGTACCGTCAATAGTAATGCTGCCAGCGGTGGTACCACCCAGTAGCAAATCTTGTGATGGTAGTACCGCCCAAAAATGATGGTGGTACCGCTAGTACCTAGGAAACTTGGGATGAGACATTTTTAGGCTCCAAGTTTAAATACCTCTCTCATCCCTGGTTAACATACACAAGCACAGAGAATTTAAAGAGGGAAAAATGCTATTGTAATCTCTCGTGAGAATCCTCCTCTTCTAAGTTTAAGTGTTAGAATAGTTTGAGAGAGGAGTGAGTGCTTGTAAGGGTTGTCTCCTAAACCCGGTAAAAGGAGAAGACGGGTGTAAGAAGGAGGTTGATCTTTGCCTATTAAAGGAAGATCGATAGTGGATGCCAGTGGCCTTGACGGAAAAGGAATCAGCGGAGTGGATGTAGGTCACAACAACCGAACCATTATAAAATTGGCATGTTCTATGGTTTGTATTTACTTCCTGCAATTTACATTAACTACAAATTGCCTTTAGTATGCTCTTATTTTGTTTTCAAAGTTTAGCATTTCCGAGTTTGGTTTTATCGTACGAAGGTTTTTTTTTTTAACCGAAGTAATCTTTGTCCGCTGCACTAACTCACCCCCCCCTCCCCTCTTAGTGCCGACTTATTCCTAATACTTGGTATCAGAGCCTCGTGATTTCTCATTTGGTTTAACACCCAAGTGAAATGACTCTTTTCGGCTTTCAAGAGGGACTTTCTCTCATTCGTCCTCTCTTTTTTAATGGGACGGACTACACTTATTGGAAAATTCGAATGAGAGTTTTCTTGCTTTCGATTAATTTAAATTTATGGAATATGGTTGAAAACAGATTTCAAAAGTCTTCTCTTCTAATGAACAATTGGAATGATTTGGAGAAAAAGACTTTTTCTTTAAATGCTAGAGCTATGAATGCTCTATTTTGCGCCTTAGACAAAAATAAGTTTAATCGGGTTTCTACTTACGAAACAACTTTCGACATTTGTCACATTCTTGAAACCACTCACGAAGGCACAAGTAAATTAAAAGTTTTGAAGGTTAATCTTTTAATGCACGATTTTGAATTATTTCGAATAAAGCCAAGCGAAACCATTGTTGACATGTACACCCATTTTATGGATATCGTCAATGGTTTAAAAGCTCTTGGCAAATGCTTTTCTAATTTTGAACTCGTTAACAAGATTTTATGATCGCTTTCTAAAAATTGGGATTCGAAAATAATGGCTATTTAAGAATAAAAAAATTTGAATACTTTTTGATCAAAGAACTTATCGGATCTTTAGTGACCAATGAAATGACATGCAATGCATGTAAAGAACTTAAGAACCACCTTTTAAAGGACAGGAAGGATTTTGGACTAAGAACAATCGAAGACCACTCGAGCATAAGCTCAAGTGATAGTGAACTTGAACTCCTCACTATAAAATTTAAAAAGTTCATAAAATAAAAATTAAAGAATAAAAAGAACATAACTACTTACTATGAATGCAAGAAGAAGAAGGTGACTTTGGATGAATCGAGCTCCTCTAAAGGAAAAAATCAACAAACACAAGGTGGCAAACTATGCCGTAATGGCTTTCAACGATGAGGTAATCAAAATGCTCTTAATTTATTTTAAAATTACATAATGCTTTTCATGAGTTATTTTAAATTTAGTCTAGAATTAATTTTCTTCAAAATTACATGTTTAACAATAAAAATGCAAATAAAATAGGATCATGCTTATCATGTTAGTAATTTTAAAAATGATAATAAAAATTATATATTTTATGTTAAAAGAATAAAATATTAGATTTAAATCTAATGATAATCCTATGTATGTTTTTCAAGAAGAAATAATGTATATCTTGATGATTTTCGTATTGATTTTCGATTTTATTTGAAAATGCTTTATGCTCAATGAAACCATGATTGATGAATATGCTTTATGTTTTCTTTGGCTTATATACCTTATCATGATGAATGTTTTGAAAATAAATATTTGCATCATGTTTGATGATTTTTATGCATGAGGACTTGAAATAATGATTTGAAATCATATGTTTTGGAATTATGTGTTACATTTTTTGATTCTGATGATTTTTGATCTTTCCATTTTAAACGTTGATGTATTGTTTTCATATGAAAAACTTGAGTATGCTTATATAAAATCAATCACTTAAAATAAAATACATAAAAAGGCAAATATATTATCATTGGAATTAAAATGATAAATCAAATCTCTTCTGTAAAAAACCCTTATGTTTAATATGTTATACTTCTTTGTCTTGATGGTTTTTATGATGAAATTTACTTTTTGATCCTAAATGTTGATGCATGTTTTTATTTGGTAAAAATGAAAAGGCATGCATCTATGAAATCAATCTTATGAATTGAATCACTAAAAAGAAGAAAGCTTTCTCCTTAAAAAACTTTCTCTACTTTATCGATTTTTCAATAAGGAGAGATTAATGAATCTATCTATGTTTTTTTTTTGAATATCTTGAAAATAATTTTGATTTGATGATTTGAATATGAATGAGTTTTATCTTGATTTTTTGAGATTTATAAATTGAGATTTCTTATGCGTAAGTCAAGATTTTATATGCATGAATTGAAATCTTTTTCTCCTAAGTTTCTTTTATGATTTACTAAAGAGAATATCTTTTTCAAAATTCATGACCTAAAATTTTTTTTGAATATCTTTTATTATTTGATCTCCTAAGATTTTCTTTTGATTATTTAAGAGGAGGTTTCTCAAAAGAGATCATGCTTTTTGGTATTCACATGATCTTATCTTTTATGATATGATTTTTATGTAATTTCTTGTATTCGTTACCAAATTAATTTTTCTTGATGAAATGAATGTGATAAAATAAAAATATGCATGAAATACAAATGAGAAGTTATGATCATGCATGGTAGGATGTAATTTGACAAATTGACACCATGATGTGAAATATTTATGATTTGGAATGATGCATGCAATACTTATACTTTTTATTATGATGATATATGTGATGTATTGCATATGATATGAATCATGATTGAAATTGCTTTGACTTGAATTCAAGGTTTATCTCAATTATGACATTTTGAAATAAGAATGAATACTTTACCATTTGGAAATCATTATAAAAGGAAAAAGAACTACAAAACTGTATTCTTCCTTTCTTTTTGACAATGACAAAGGGGGAGAAATATTGCTAGCTCAAGATGCAAAATTTGAAAACTTGCACATTGCAAAAGAAGCAAACTTGCTAGCTTGCTCATATCAAAAGAGAAGCAAGAAGTGCTATCTTGCAAATCTCGAGACGCATAAATGCAAACTTGTAAAATTTATAATTTTGCACATCATTAAAATTTATGATGATTTGGTGATTATGCATGTTCTAAAATATTGTAAGATTCACTAGCTTGCATGATGTAGAACTTGCTATTTTGAACATCACCAAGAAGTGCTATCTTTCCTATCTCAAGAAGCAAAAAAAAGTTAACTTGTACATCTAGCAAAACTTATATTTCAAGAAGCAAGAGTTGCTTTCTTGAACATCTCAAAATTGCTAGCTTGCATGTTTTAAAATGTTGTAAAATTTTTGCTAGCTTGTATGTTGTAAACTTGCTATCTTATTACCTAGCATATTAAAACTTGATAGCTTGCATGATGTAATACTTGCTAAATTTTCTAGCTCACAAATTGCATGATGATAAAACTTGATATTTTTCATGCAATGATTTAAACTTATATCTCAAATACTTGATAGTTGGAACTTCTCCTTTTTGTTGATGACAAAAGGGGAGAAGTATGTTGATGTTATGCATGATTTTATGATAACATATTGCTTAGATTTTTGAATCCAAGAGTTATATCAATATGACATATTGATAGGGGGAGTTTGTTTAAACTCCGGGAGTTAAGGTTAACTTCGTCATCAATTGGTTATCATCATCAAAAAGGGGGAGATTGTTGAATCTCGGATTTTGATGATGAAACCAATTGATAAATGTTTATGATTTAATCTGTGTTTTGAGTGATGTAGGATGCTTCGATCAGGGAGAGACAATTAAAGCAAGAAGAATCATGTTGGACCGGAGGAAAACGTGTTAGAAGATTGGACGTCGGGCCGAAGGATCGGTCGACGTATCGATAGAAGGCTTCAGGCTATGGATTCGAGCATTAGGCCAAGAAGAGTAGATATTGCGCCAAGAATATTGGAGTTGTAGAGGTCAACTGACCGATTGGGCAATAAGCTGCAAGAGAGGACGATGCGCCGAAGAATTGGACGAAGCGTCGATGGACCAATGACATGCCGGATGACATAATTCATGCATAGTAATAATTGTCTAGATCAAAGTATGTTTTTATGTGTGCATGATTAACTATGATAGCAAGGCATAAAGCAAAATGAAGTCTTGGAGTCAAGAACGCGATTTCGTTGGGAGTTTGAGAGTTCGTCGGAAGTACAGACGTTCGTCAGAAGTTTTATCGAAATTGACCGAGAAGTCCTGGATCTTGCTAAAGAAGCCCATTGGAACTCACCAAGAAGATCATCATGAAGTCCAGGAGCTTGCTGGGAGTCCGTTGGAATATTGCCGAGAGATCGTCGGAAGTTGGTCGGAAGCTCGCCGGAAGAAACCAGACTTATCTTACTTATATTATGTCTTAGGAATCATAATTAGCACATAATTAGAGTTATGATTGGGAGGTAATCCTATCAACTATGTTAGGAGCCAATTGGGCCTAAAGGTGGGCTGGTTTAGGCCAGATTCAAGGCCCAACTAGGGTGATGAAACCTTGGCCGACGATGGCCCCGCTAGGGCCGACGGTGGCACCACCTGGGGAACATCACCCCAGGAAATCTGGGTAGTGGTACCACCAACAGCAATGCTGCCAGTGGTGGTACCGCCCCTATTCGATGGAGGTAACGCCTAGTAGCAGATCTTGCGGTAGTAGTACCGCCCAAGAACGACAGTGGTACTGCCAATACCCAGGAAACCTAGGATGAGACCTTTTTAGGCTCCATGTTTGAATCAACTTGAAGCCTATAAATACCCCTCTCATCCCTAGCTAACATACACAAGCATAAAGAATTTAAAGAGGGAAAAACGCTATTGTAATCTCTTGTGAGAATCCTCCTCTTCTAAGTTTAAGTGTTAGAATAGTTTAAGAGAGGAGTGAGTGCTTGTAAGGGTTGTCTCCTAAACCTGGTAAAAGGAAAAGAGGGGAATAAGAAGGAGGTTGATCTTTGCCTATTAAAGGAAGATCGATAGTGGATGCTAGTGGCCTCGACGGAAGAGGAATCGACGGAGTGGATGTAGGTCATGATGACTGAACCACTATAAAATTGGTGTGTTTTCTAGTTTACATTTACTTCCTATAATTTACATTAACTACAAACTGCCTTCAATACGCTCTTACTTCGCTTTCAAAGTTTAAGCGTTTCCGAGTTTGGTTTTATCGTATGAAGTTTTTTTTTTTTGAACCGAAGTAATCTTTATCCGCTGCACTAATTCATCCCCCCTCTTAGTGCTGACTCATTCCTAACAATATTAAGTCAGTAAACAAGAGGTAATTAGATTGACCATGTGACCTTCTATCATTAGAGGAAGAAATCGATTCTCGACATAGGTTGAGTTGGTCGAGTCCTCAAGGCTCACCTATATTGCGATTTGAGATCTTGCCTACGACATAGAGATATCACTGGTGACTTGAGGACGTAGTATGATTGATCGAGTTCCTCGAGGGCATATCATCGAATCAGACTTATCTTATAATAATGGTGATAACCTAACTAGACATCATGGTTGGTCTAGTTCCCCGAGACCATGATATTTCGGAGGTTGAATAAGACAAGAATCACAAGGAGTTGTAATCAACAAGAGTTGCCTATCTTTTGAGCTTAGCGTGATTGGTCGATTCGCTCGAGGTTACGTTGATACACTAATTGGATCCCAATTCCCACTAGAGATCTGCCAAAGATCTCTGATTCATACACTAGAGGGAGTTGTGTGTTTCATGAGAAAATAGTAGGAGTAGATTAAGATAAAAGACCATAATTTAGTTGTTTATTTTTTATAAAATTTACATGTTATTTATTTCTGCTACATGTTTATTTTTAAAAAATATCACTTTCAAATCCCTTACACGACATACTTGATTTTAACCACCTCACTAGTCCAAATTATACGAATTAGCTCCGTAACCTGAAAATCATTCCCATGGTGAAGAAAATATCACGTATATCCTTGATACAGCGATACCTACACCCGAGGAAGGGGCAAGCGAGATTGAAATCACTCGCTATGTGAAGTATATAGATGACTCCACTCTTGCTTAGTGTTACATATTGAGCTCCATAACTCTTGAGTTACAGAGACAACATGAAAAGATGGATGCCAAATCCATTCTCCTGCATGTCCGTAAACTGTTTAAGGAACAAGGAAGGACTCAACGATATGAGATATCTAAGAGTCTCTTATACACTAGAATGACTAAGGGGACATCGGTTCAGAACCATGTCATGAAGATAATTGAGTAGATAGAGAAACTCACACGTCTAGGAATGGTCTTAGAGGATTACCTATGTGTGGATCTTGTGCTTTAATCCCTACCAGATTTTTTTTTGTTTAATAATAAATTTTAATATAAATAAGCTTGAGGACACTCTCATTGAGCTCCTCAGCATTTTGAGGGAGGCAGAGAGCATTATCAAGAAAGTGAAGCTAATTCCCTACACTAGTAAGACCAAAAAGAAAATGAAGGCAGAAAAGTCCCTTAAGAAGGGTAAGGGCAAGGGCAAACTAGGTAAAGAAAATATTACTAAGAAGGACCTAACAAAGGACAAAGATTAATGCTTCCACTATGGCAAAGACAAACACTGGAAGAGGAACTACAAAGAGTACCTTGTAGAGAAGGCGAAACAGAAGCTTGGAGAAGCTTTAGGTATATTTATGATCAATCTCCTTTTGTCAAACTCTTATAATAACATATGAGAATTGGATACTAGTAATACTTATCACATTTGTAATCCATTACAGGTTCAGGTAAGACCTAGGAGATTGGCGAGAGGTGATGGACAATTAAGTAAAAGTTGTTGTAGTGGCTATTACCGAGGTCACCCTACATCTACTTGATAGAGCTATTATTGCATTGGATGCATGCTATTTTGTTCTTTCTATTATCAAGAACATTATTTTCATTTCATGTTTGACAATTAGTGGATATAAATTAGTTTTTAAGAATACTAGTTGTTTAATATTATTAGATGATAAGATCATCACTAGAGGAACATTACATAATAGTTTATTTATGATAGATATTACTTCATATATCATTAATGTAAGTGTATCTAAGAGGAAATGAGATGACATGAATAATGCATACCTGTGGTATTGTAGGCTAGGTCATATCCATGAGAGAAGAATTCAAAATTTGGTAAAGGATGGATGCATACCTAGATCTATTCAACTATGACTATATAAAACTTGCGAACCTTGCTTTCATGGAAAACTGACCAACTCTCTATTTAATGGAACTAAAGAGAGCCACTATGATAGAACCTCAGAGGAATTCTATGTAGTTTGAACCTTGAGAGGGATCAATCCTTGGAACGCTATAGGGGTTCCACTCTCCTAGAAGTCGGTCATATGGCTACAATTATAGATAGATCTTATTCTCAAAGAGATAGAGGCTACATGCTTATATAGGGCTCCAAACCCTAGCCCTAAGGGCTGCTTCCTAAGTGAGTTACCTCTTTTGCCCTTAACCCTAATAACTAACCAGCCCAATAAAAGGGAGCGACGGCTAGGAAGCCCAAAGGTCCAAATATAAACCTTAGCCACTCTTGTTTATAGGATAGAGGCGGCCATGTAGGGTTTATTACAATCTCAGAGGGTTTTATTAACTGCTTCTTAGTTGAGTAGGACCCAACCCTGTTAGGGTCCTATCAAGCCCGCCCTCTCCAAATTAGCCTTGTCCTTAAGGCCGAGGTTCCATAAACTTAGGAAACCAGGTCTTCAGCTCCTCATATGATTCCCATGTGGCATCTTCGAGTGGTAAATTATTCCAATGCACTAGTACTTTAGTATAGGGATGTTGGTGACGCATCACGATCCTACAATCGAGGATGGCTTGTGGTTGGGCTTGAATATCTCCATCCTCAGTAGTGTTGGGTAGTTGTATTTGAGGTGACTTGTGTTCTCCCAACTTGGGCTTCAGGCATGACACGTGGAAGACAAGATAAATTTTGGCATCCTTAGGAAATTTAAGTCTATATGTCATGGCTCCAATACGCTCTGTAATCGAATAGGGCCCATAGAAACATGGGGATAACTTCATGGAGGCTCGTGTATTGATGGAGAGTTGCTTGTATGGCTATAGATGAAGATAAACCCAATCTCCTACTAAAAATTCTCTTTTGCTTCGTCATGTGTTAGTTTGTTGCTTCATTCTGGCTTGAGCGGAAGCGAGATTATCCTTTAGTAGTTGTAGGAGTTTGTCCCTATCAATTAAATCTTGGTCGATATGATCTACCTTAGCCGAGCCAATTATATACTTTAGAATCACGGGGGTTGGCCGACCATATAGTGCTTCATATGGAGCACATTTTGTAGATGAATGATAAGTAGTATTATACCACCATTCGGCCGAGGGAAGCTATTTCGCCCACTCCTTTGATCGGGCATTGGCAAAACACCGAAGGTACGTCTCTAAACACCTCTTCACCACCTTTGTTTGGCCGTCAGTTTATGGATAATATGCTTGTTAGGATCAAGAGCACTAAGAGGGGGGGGGGGGGGGTGAATTAGTGCAGCGGAAAACCTTCTACGATTAAAAAAAAACTACGTTCGTTCGATAAAAGTGATTTCAATAAGAAAGTTGATTCATAAATCACTTTAATTTTTGATTAAGTGAGGTACAACAAAGATATAAATGCAGTTTGCAGTTATGGTTCAAATCAGATAGTAGGCGCAAACTGAAATATGATATTCGTACGAAAAAACTAATTTACGTCTAAATGCTGATTCATAAATCACTTGATTAAGTGAGATGCAGTTAAAGCAAGGATATAAATGTAGTTTGCAGTTATGATAGAAATCAAAACATAAACGCAAACTAAAATATGATGATCGTACGATAAAACTGATTTAAGTCTAAACGCCGATTCGGAAAGTGCAAAGCTTGAAACCCAATTGTATATGCGCAGAAAGCAGTAAGCTTTTGAGGAGGTTTGTAGTAACGATAATATGCTCAAAGTAAATGCAAACTGAGATTTAGAGTGGTTCGGTCAATCTTGACCTACATCCACTTTTGGCTTCCTCCACCGACGAGGTCACTCACGTCCACTAGAGGCATTCCTTCAATAGGCGAAGGCCAACCACCCTTTTACAGTTTCACTCATTTTGACGGGCTTAGGAGACAACCCTTACAGAATTTTCTCTCCTCTCTTTAAAGATCAGAACTTGGAAGAAAAGAGGAAGAAGAACTTTTGGCCTTTACAATAATTTTGAGCTCTAAAAATCACAGAACAAGATCAGGATTTCAGTGTGTTTGAGTGCCCTTTCAGTGCTGAAAGGGTGGGGTATTTATAGGCCCCAACCCAGTTTGAATTCCGAGCTCAAAACTATCAATTCCTGGAATTCCGGGATCTGGCGGTTGCACCGCCTGACTGAGGTGGTTGCACCGCTTAGCAGAGCTCGAAGACTGAGCCTCTGGGTGGTGCCACCTCTTGTCAGGGGCGGTTGCACCTCCTGCCAGAGCTCGAAGACCGAGCTCAAGCGGTGCCACCGCCTGACTGAGGCGGTTGCACCTCCTGCCAGAGCTCGAAGACCGAGCTCAAGCGGTGCCACCTCTTGTCAGGGGCGGTTACACCGCCCAATCTCGCTCGGAGACTAAGCCCAGGCGGTGCCACCGCCTGGCTGGGGTGGTTCAACCGCCTGGTAGAAATCAGGGTCCGAATGGGTTGATCCATTCGGCCCAATTTGGGTTTTTCAGGGGCCCAATTGCCCTAAGATTAAGTTAATGGGATCACCTCCCATTTCCAACTTAATCATTGTGCTAACTACGATATTTCCTAAGACATTTACTGCAACTTGCTCCGGTGCATCAATCGCTTCTTCCAACGAGCTTCCGGCGAACATCCGTCGATCATCCGATGAACCCTCGATCATGCTCCTGCGGACTTCCGGCAATCTCCTGGACTTGCGACAATCCACTTGGTGAGTTCCGACAAGCTTCTTTGGCAAGCTCATGGACTTCTCGGATTTGTTCCCGCAAAACCTCTGACGACTGTCCGAACTTCCGTCGAACTCTCGAACTCCCAACGTGATCATTGTCTTAACTCCGGCGTAACTCCTGCTGCATATCTTACTTCCATCGTAGTTGATCCTGCACACTTATCTCAACATATAGATTAGATAACAAATGACAATTGACTTCATCATCAAAATCCGAGATTCAACAAGCTCCCCCTTTTTGATGATGACAATCAATTGATAATGGAGTTAACCTTAACTCCCTCTGTCTATATACCATACTTGAGATAAGTCATTCTTGAATTCAAAACCTTTGAATTCAAGAGACATATTGATAAGTTAAAATCATTTAAACTTATCAATACTCCCATCATGATTCCTATCATGATGTATCTCTCTGAAGATGATGTCAAGGCTTGACATTCTTTTTCAAATTTTACATTACAAGTTTGAATGATGGTAATAGTAGCAATTCATCATATTGTAAGATATCAACATGTAAAACTGCGAAGTAAGATTTTTTGTTTGATATCTTGACATGATACAAATACGGCATAATGCAAATTATAGCAATCATAGCATAGCAATTCATATATCTCTTAGTGATGCAAGCATGACATTAATACTCATATATTTCTCCCCCTTTGTCATCAACAAAAAGCATGGTAATTGTGATACCAGGAAAACAATATAAGCGAATTTTGAGCATAAGTGTGATGCCTTTACTAGGTTCATGTCATTTTCAATAGTGAGTCAATTATACATCCGTGACATGGAGATATCAATTCTGTTTTTACCCCGCATCTCCACCATCTATTTGTGAGTTTACTTTAAATGAAGTTAAAATTGATGAGAGATTAAATCTTGCTTCATTTTCATAAGGATCAAGATATATATTAAAAATAAATCCTTGTTAGTAAAAACACTATCATTCATATAATCAGGAATCATTTTATTAAATCCATTTCTTTAAAGAATATTCTTCACATAGGTGTATGAGAGATGTATTTCATATGTCAACAATGATGAGAATTAAACTCGTTATGACATATGTTTTATTAAGTCCGGAAGAGGATAATATATCGAGAAACTTCGATTTTTAAGAGAATCCGAAAATGAAATTAAGACTTTCATGCATTCGGACCAGACTGTGCTATTGATTTTCAAATATGATTATGAAGACAAAACATGCTTATCATCATGAAAATTTTTATATTCATACACATAATTTCTAACATGTAATTGTGTAAAATCATCATAGCAATTAAGTGAGATTGATCAATCAATCAATAAAGTCCGAAAAATAATTTCAACAAGTTTATGTATTCGGACATAAACATTCCTAATTCTCTTCTTATGAAATCAAATTGTTCTTCACTTAGAGGTTTTGTAAAAATATCAGCTAGTTGATGTTTAGTGTTATGGCAATAATAATATCATGACAATGTCATGACTCATCAACTGCATTGGTATATCATTTTCTCAAATCATATTTATCATGGAAACCAAGGCACAAGGTTTTCAAAGTAGCTATAAAAACATTTAGTTTCAATGTAAAATCCGACAATGAATAACGAGATTAAACAATGAGAAATGTTTGTAACTCTGCATATGCTCACAAATAAATACATCAGGTAACCATATCAAGGATCAAGGCAAAGGGCATCATGGTGAGTAACATAAAGAGTTTACAATAACAATAGGTGATTGTGTTCACATACAAGCTCATTCAGGAGGTGGAAAATTAAAGTGCCTAAATAAAGAGTCAAATTATCGATGAATTTGCTGCAGCTCAAATAGGATTTGATCTTGTCGATGTTCAAGCCGTTCTTGTCTTTGTTCAAATCGATCCATCCGAATCCCAATATCTTCGACAGATGATGTAGTAGCTTGCGCAAATGAATGTGTTTCCTCAAAGGGACAGATCAGAGGAGATTGAGTACCCCTAAAGACTGGTGTTTCCAGTTCCGGTTCAGGTTGGGGGAGATCAGTTCTTCTAGGCATTCTAACCTAGTTACTATTTCTATAAACACATCTTAATCGGTGAAGTAGATTTTTATTTATTATGCTAAACCTATCTACTTTTATTACTTCTTCTTCCGGTGGTATTGGAATATCGTAGGCTTTTAGTATTCTAGTGATTATACCACCATATGGAAGCATCATATCTTTTTTAGATAGTTCTAACATGTTTTGCTGGATAAGATAACCAAGACAGATGTCATGTCCTTTCATGATCCAATACATAGTTCCTAATTCTATTTGGCTTACTTCATCATGATGGTATTATTTAGGGAGAATGATGCTAGTTAGGATATGATGAAGTACCTTAGTGTTTAGTGGTAGTAGATATTCACAACTTTTAAGAACAAATGCTAAGTTGGGATTGGCGAAAATTGTTCCTAAGGCTTCAACATATGTTGTCCCAACAGTTTCATCATCCCATGATCCTCTAAAATAAAGTCCTCTATTTTTTAGGGGGAATGCCTATCATGTCGTAAATGAATTTATCCGTAATGGAGATGTGTTGTCCTAAGAGATAGGTAGACATTCGTTCTTCTTCATCTACTTGTATATTGTTGTAAAATAGTCTAACAAGTCTTGGATAGATGGGTTCACTAATTTGTAAAATAGGGAGTAGATCTAAGTTTGCAAACCATTGGATTGTCTCTAAGTCTCTTAGTTCATTTAAATCTACATGTTTTCCCTTATTGACACTCCTAAGTTCGAAAGAGGAAAACTTTTCAACATGATATTTTGAATCGAAAAGGGTAAGATCAAAATCTTCCACTAATCTCCTCTTCCCTTTGTCCCTTGAGGATCTTCTAGATCCCATAACTACTGCTATTTAAGAGGATAGTAATGAGCAAGAGTAAATGAATCAAAAATAGAATTTAAGGGGTTCTTAGAGAATACCTTAGTGAGATCTTCAATAAAAGGAGAGATTGTTGATCTTTTGCTTCAAAATAAGAAGTATTTGGGATGCTATGAGGGGTGAAATGGAGGTGGCGAAGCTTTGGAAGAGTAAAGAGGGGAAGGGAGTGAGTTGGTGTCGGTTCCACCGCCGGCCTTAGCTCGGGTTAAAAAGAGGTAGAATTGCGGGCGGTTGCACCGCTGGCTGGGGCGGTGCAACCACTTGCAACACGTGACAACCGGAGGTGCTACCTCCAGCCGGGGTGGTGCCACCGCCTGCAGGCGGTGAGCACTTGTTCTGACTGCAGTATGATCTGATTTGAATGTTTTTGACTTAAGAAGAATTTTCATTTAGAGCAATCAACTTTACTTACGTAATTACGTAAGAATTTTCATTGTAAGATAAGAAATTTTGCATGATCAAGATAGATCTTGTGACGTGCATACTCTAAATGTCGTGCACATGTTTGTGACAGATTGTTCAAGTTGGTAAGCCTTGCAAGTTCATGACAAACTTAGTAAGTTCATGATATAGTTGGATTCGAAAGTAACGAACGAATGACATCAATGGGTTCGAAAATCTAGAGGATATGTGAAGTGAGAATCATGGGTTTCCAATTCTGATAGATCAAATAGGATTGTATCTATATCGCATTTGTAATTTTAATTTTCTAATCCTCTTCTATTATTTAGGCTAGAGAGCATCACGAGTTCTTTTTGGATCTTGGGTCATGAATATCGAGAATCCAAAGAGCAGTATATTATTTCTTGCTCCCAGCTTATGATGTTTTATGTCTTTACAAGAAAGGATGATCTTTAGGTACCCATTTGCTTTTGGGTGCCTCAAAAATAGATCTACATTTTTTATCATGTTGCATAGAATTTATCATGGTTCATTTAGGAACCCAAATTAATCTGTTCGGACTAATTTTCTTGAATGGACAATAATGCGTTTTGTGTCCAAGTTTGTAACAAAAGTTGCATTTGCTTTGGTATTGAACATGTAAGATAGGGCCTTTTATTAAGGTGGTTGGATTTTGGTGAGGACTTCTCACAAATCCGATTCCACTTCTTTTGGGAACGTGACCCTTGTTTGCAAGGATCATGTTCAAAGACTTGCTACCAACCTCGAATTTCTTCAAGGTGTCTTTAAGTAGCAAGTTTTCCTTTTGGAGAGTTTCTAGATCATGGCATTTTATGCATGAACCTAAACTATCATGATATTCAGTTTTTAACTTATCGAAATTATAAATAAGACTATCATGCTCCTTTTTTAGCAATTTGTATTTTCTACTAATAGTCTTGCATTCATCAAATAAGTCATGGAAGGCATTTAATAATTCATCAAATGATAAATCTGCATCTATTAAATTCGTTACCTCCTCTCCGATGGCCATTAAGGCGTAATGAGCAACTTGGTCGGTGTTAGACTCCTCTTCTTCGGACGTGCTCGAGTCATCCCACGTTGCTTTGAGCGGCTTCTTCTTTCATGTTCTCTTTTTGACTTGGGGACAATCACTTTTGTAGTGTCCCGGCTTTTTGCACTCGTAAGACAAGTAAGATTATCATGACTATCATGCTCCGGTGTGTCAATCGCTTCTTCCGACGAGCTTCCGGCGAACTTTCATCGATCATCCGATGAACCCTCGGTGATGCTCCTACGGACTTCCGGCAAACTCCTGGACTTACGATGATCTACTTGGCGAGTTCCAACGAGCTTCTTTAGCAAGCTCATGGACTTCTCGGATTTATTCCCGCAGAACCTCCGACGACTGTCCGAACTTCCGTCGAACTCTCGAACTCCCAATGTGATCATTGTCTTGACTCTGGCGCAACTCCTGCTGCATATCTTACTTTCATTGTAGTTAATCCTACACACTTATCTCAACATATAGATTAGATAATAAATGACAATTGACTTCATCATCAAAATCCGAGATTCAACAATGCTGTGCTCATCTTGAGTTTGGTACCCTACAACTAAAATAACTTAGTCTAAAATTTACTGGTGAAGATCCTGTCATGATCACTTATAATGGACCTTGGCATCCCATGCAGTTTAATAACATTTTCTATGAAAATCTGAGCAATACTAGCAATAGTGTAGGGATTTCGCACAGCATAAATATGAGCATATTTCATAAGTCGATCAACCACCACTAGAATTATGCTTTTACCTTTGGAAGGTGGCAACCCTTCGTTGAAGTCCATGGAGATGTTACTCCTCATCGAGTCCGGTATGGGTAGTGGTTGTATCATCCCTGGACTCGCCATTATTTCACCCTTTTGCTATTGACATACATTGTTGAATCTCGTATTTTGATGATGAAACCACTCGATATGTGTTTATGATTTAATCTGCGTTTTGAGTGATGCAGGATGCTTCGATCAGGATGAGATAATTAAAGCAGGAAAATCATATTGTGTTGGAGGAACATGTCAGAAGATTGGACGTCGGGCCGGTGGATCGGTCGACGTATCGACAGAAGGCTTCGGGCCATGGATTTGGGCATCGGGCCAAGAAGAGTGGGTATTGCACCAAGGATATCAGAGTTGCGGAGTCAACTAGCCGATTGGGCAATAGGCCGCAAGAGAGGACGATGCACCGAAGAATCGGACGAAGCGTCGAGGGACCAATGACATGCCGGACAACTTGATTAATTGCTTAGGAGTAATTGTCTAGATCAAACTTTTGTTTTACATGTGTAGGATTAATTATAATAGCTTGAAGACATAAAGCAAGTCTACCGGAGTCAAGTTCGATGGGTGTTCGAGAGTCCGAAAATTCGTCGGAGATGCTGCCGGAACCAACCGAGAAGAAATCGTGGACTTGTTGAAGTTTTCGAAAGTCTGCCAAAGAGAACATCGAAGGTTTACAGAGATCACCTAGAAGGCTCAACTACTCGTTGAACTCACCACAAGATCGGGAGCCTGTTGGGAGTTCGCCAGGAGAAATCTGAGGGTGTATCAGAAGTCTGTCGGAAGATCACCGGAAGGAGACTCGACGTTTGCCGATTAAAAACTTGCTTAGGACTATGTTTTCCATTACGTAGTTTGCATGTAATTAGGGTTAGGGGCCAACTGGGCCTGATATTACCTAGTTTGGGCCAGATTTGAAGCCCATCTAGTGACCCGTAGGACCGGACGGTGGAACCGTCGGACTGGGCAGTGGAACCGTCGGATTGGGCGGTGGCACTGCTCAGAACCCGAGGATTAGGCGGTGGTACCGTCGGACTGGGCAGTGGCACCGCCCAGCACCCGAGAGGTCTGGCGGTGTCACCGCCGGACTGGACGATGGCACCGCCAGTACATTGTCAGTGTTAGACACTAATAGGCGGTGGCACCGCCACAGACCAGTGGTGGCACCGCCTAGCACCCGAGAGGTCCAACGGTGGCACCGCCAATACACTATCAGTGTTAGACACTAACAAGCGGTGGCACTGTCAGCACTGGAAAACCCAAAAGCAATTCAAATTTGGAGCCCAAATTTGAATCCTCTTGGGGCCTATAAATACCCCTCAATTCTCAGTAGAGAACACAACTTTTGAGAATTTAGAAACGACATAAAGCCTTAGCAAAGTCTTTAGCAAGTCTTGTTTTCAATAGCTTAAGTGTTCACTTCCCTCTTTCTCTTTGAAAATCTGTAAGAGTATAAACCACTTGTAAAAGGTTGTAAGAGGGGTATTTGTCCTTCCCCTTCAAAGTGATTTGCTAGTGGAAGTTGGGAGCCTCATTGAAGAAGGCTTCGCAAGTGGATGTTGGTCATTTTGACCGAACCACTTTAAATCGGTGTGTTCCTTGAATGTGTGAGTATTTACCTTTCTTAAACCGTTATTTACATAGCAGCAAACTTTTGGTTTTTATCTTCTCACTTTACTCAAGCTACTTTTACCAAGTCATTCATTTTCGAATTGAAATCTCTACACATTTATGAAATCGTTTTTAAACTTACGAGTTTTAATCCGCTACACTAATTCACCCCCTCCCCTCTTAGTGTCGCTCCGATCCTAACAATTGGTATCAGAGCCATAGTTTTCTAATTTGGTTTAACACCCAAATAGAAATGGCTCTTTTCGGCCTTCAAGAGGGTTACTCTCTCATTTGTCCTCCCTTTTTCAATGGGATGGACTACACTTATTGGAAAACTCGAATGAGAGTTTTCTTATTTTCTTTGGATTTGAATTTATGACACATATGTCATGGACTTAGCTGGTTTTGCCTAAGTCATGCGGCATCCTTGTGTTAGGACTCTAGCTAGGTGAGTCCTAATTGAGAGGGACATTCATGTAAAACCTACCTAAGCCGACCCCTATTAAAGAGGTGAAGAGGCCAGCTAGGGTTAGGAGGTTGTTTCTTAGAGAAGAATTAAGAGTTGTAAAATAATAGGAGTCTTGAGTTGAAGTCCTATTAGGAGTTGGTTAGAAGTAGGAGTCCTATTAGGAGTTAGGGTTTAAAAACCCTATAAATAGCCATGTATTCCTCCTCTTTTGATAAGTAATAGATGAATCTTTTCTGTACCTTTGAGCAGCAACTTGGAGGGAGGAACCCTTATAGAGTTCCAAGGAGGCCGATCCCCTAAAGAGATCAACCCCAAGTTTAGAATCTGCAATGGTTCTAACACTTGGTATCAGAGCAGCGTTCTTGGTGTCTCGTTGCCCTTCCACAGCCATCCATCAACCCTCCACAACCACCCAAAGCAATTCCCACAATTGCTTAAGAGATCATTGCCAAATTCCGCCATCATCTCCACCACCATGGATCATCCTTTGATCTCTCCGTGAATTGCAACAGGTTCTGGTTTTCTACCTTACTGCTACTGCAATTTAGTTATCCTTATTTAAAAATCTTAAAAAAATTATTCCTATATTACTGCATAAACTTTTCGTCATAAAGTTTTCATCTCTATGACGAAAGATACATTGCAAAATTCCAACCGTATAGCACCATCTATTTGATCTTGCTACTATATTTTTTCTATCCAAATCTCTATGAAATTTTTATGACATCTTTGACATTTCCTAACAGCAGATTTCCTTTTGTTTTGTCAAAAAATTGTCAATATAAACCATTGATATTTTACATCTAATCTGCTATACTTGAAAATCTGTACTGTAAAATTTCAGCTACATAGCACTATTTTTTTGATCTTGATACTACGTTGTTTCTATCCAAATCTCTACGAAATTTTTATGATAGCTTTGAGACTTCCTAACAGTAGATTTCCCTTTGGTTTCATCAAAAAATTCTTAATATAAACTACTGATCTTTCATGTCCAATTTGCTACACTTGAAAATCTATGCTGTAGAAAATTTCAGCCGCATATTATTGCCTTAATCCATCTATTTGCAATCTTTTTTGAATGAAATTTCTTATATACTTTATAGATCATCTTGGCTTCCATCTAATATTGATCTATTAAGAAATTTATCTCTAAAAATGATTTTGTGTTGTTGCAAATTTTCGTCGTAAACCGCTGAAATTTTTCGACGAGAATTCTGCAATCACAACTTGCACCAATTTCCTTGCTGTTATACTGCCGAAATTTTTTTGATTAAATTAGACATCCTTGCTGTCATATAAACTGTGATTTTTCTATCAATTCCCTCCTCAATTCTCTCAAGTTTTTGGTGGAAATTACGTCGAGAAACCATTGTTTCTTCGACGACAATTCTACTCTTACAAGACAGCACATACTTGCTGCAACTTCCACTTATTTCTATCAAACCTTTGCTACCATCTACCACAGATCCAAAACTTTCATCCACAGCCCTAAAACTCCACTAAACCACACCCTCAAACTACACCCAAAACAACCACAAAACAAGCCTAAACCGTAGCCTACATCTACCAATCCACCAACCCTTTCGACCATCACCTTTCTCAACCTATACACGCCTTTAACCCAACAATAAAAGAGAGATCATAACATCACAGATTTGGAGGCATATACTATGGCATCCGAGGAGGCAATCAATGCTAAATTCGAAGCCTTTGAGGCACGAATGGAGGATACGATTCAGACACTCTTTACTGAACTCAGATTGGGCTGACCACTAAGCCCGAAGAAATCACATCAAGGAGAGAGCTCTACCCAATCGCACCAAGCCCAAAGAGATGACTTCTAAAAAAGGGTAGGTTCTATGATCGATCCCAACTATCCATGCATAAGAGTGGACTTCCCTAGATGGGAAGAAGGAGACCCGATTGGTTAGATTTCGCGTGCGGAGCGATATTTTTGGTACCACAAAACCACGGACGCATCTATGGTGAACATTATAGCTATACATCTTGAAGGGGATACCATACAATAGTTTGACTAGTTTGAACACACTTATGGAGTCCTTTCATGGCGACAATTCAAAGAAGGATTGCTGATCCGCTTTAGACCAACCGATTATGAGAATATTGACGGACAATTAGCAAAGATCCGACAAACCTCCACCATTCAGGAGTACCAAACCAGATTTGAAAGGTTATCTAATCAAACTCGTGATTGGTCTCAAAAATAGCTATTGAGGACCTTCATTAAGGGTTTGAAGCCAGAGATCCGGGGAGAAGTTAAAGCGCGACAACCGTACATGCTTATGGCAGCCATCTCTTTCGCATGACATCAAGAGGAGCGATTGAATCATGAAGCTTGGAGGACTAGAGTTGCTCCTCAACCAGAAATACTGAAGCCCTCAGCCCCCCCTACTGTCGATCGAGTCCCTGCACCAAAGAAGTTGACAAGAGAAGAGCCATAACCGACCGACGTTACAATACACACACTAGTTGGCTACTCAAACCTACAAACGATGAAAGGGAGACTTCTTATGATTGAATCAATAGAAGAAGAGGTCATTGAACATTCAAAAGAGAACCTTAAACATAAAGAAGATGCGGAAGAAGAGCTATAACCGACTGACGTTATAGTACACGCACTAGCCGGCTACTCAAACCTGCAAATGATGAAAGTTGGAGGCCTTCTCAAACAACAACCGATCACTGTTCTCATCGACACAGGCAGTACTACTAACTTCCTAAATAGTAAGCTTGCTATTCGGATATCATTACCTATCAAGAATCGCAGCAGGTTTGATGTTAAGGTCAACGACAGACGGATTTTGAATTGTGATCGTAGGCGCCCGTAGGAGAAACTATTGCTACAGGACCAAGAGATAATTGCATATTTCTTCCTTCTCCCTCTTAACAATCATGAGGCCATGCTCAGAATTAAATGGTTGATGACATTAGGTGATATTTCCTAGAATTTTATGAAACTAATTATAAAATTTTATAGTAAGGAGAAATAGGTGACATTGCATGGGAAACGTGGGGGCGACATAACAATGATTTGCACACAACAAATGGAGAAGGTTTTGCATAAAGCATGCAGTAGCTTTTTGGTACAACTTAAGCAGCAAACTAAGGGAGAGCCAACAGAAATTGAAGATCCAAATCTACTTCCTTTGCTTGCTGAATTTTCAAATATATTTGACGAATCGCATAACCTACCTCTTACCCGTCGGCATGATCATTGTATAACGATTCTTCCAGGCAAATCTTTAGCAAATGCTCAGTCATATCAGTATCCACATCTCCAAAAGGATGAAATAGAAAGGATTGTAAAAGAGATGCTCGAAACAGGAGTTATTCGGCCAAGTTGCAACCTCTACTCTTCACCGGTGCTACTTGTACGCAAGAAGGACAGAACAAGGCGAATATGTGTTGATTACCGAGCTCTCAATGGCATAACCATCAAGGATAAATTCCTTATTCGAATAGTAGATGAAAGGGAGCATAAATCTTTACAAAGCTGGACCTTTGATCCGGGTATCATCAAATACGAGCGTGCGAAGAAGACATACCGAAAATCACCTTTTGAACACACAACAACCACTATGAATTTTTGCTTTCTTCAACAAAAGGTGGAATATCTTGGGCATATCATATCAGAGGAAGGTGTGGCAGTGGACCCCTTCAAAATTGGAGCAATGCAAAACTGATCGACCCCGAGAAACATAAAATTGCTACATGGCTTTCTAGGTTTAACAGGCTACTACCGCAAGTTCATGAAAAACTATGGAAAGATCAATGCACCATTTACTTCCTTACTAGAAAAAGATATCTTCCAATGGTTGGACAGAGCCTCCGCTTCCTTCGATAAACTTAAGACAGCCATGACGACGACGCCGGTGCTAACACTACCAGATTTCAACCGACCCTTCATTATTGAGGACGACGCATCTAGAGTCGGAATTGGAGCCATTCTCAGGCAAGATGGTCAACCACTCATATACACTAGCAAGACATTATCTCTCTCCCATCAAAATAAGTCAATATATGATAAGGAGATGCTCGCCATTGTGCGCGCAGCAACGAGGTGCAGACCCTACTTGATTGGTCAACGATTTCAAATTAAAACCGATCATAAAAGCATCAAGTACTTTTTGGAGCGAAAGATATCATCTCCTGAGCAACAAAAATGGGTAACAAAACTTCTTGAATTTGATTATGAAATAACATACAAAAAGGGGAAAGAGAATATTTTTGCAGATGCGCTTTCGCAACTACCCGAGCAAGCTGAAGTTTCGACCATTTCACTTCGGACCAGCGACTTCCTTGAGGATATTAAGATGGAATGGCAGGAAGATTCAGAGACTAGTAAGATTATAAAAAATTTGGAGGAAGCACCAAGCTTCGTGGCTCATTACAATTGGGACTCAAAAAAATTACATTATAAGGGACGCATTGTGCTTATGATAAATTCTACTTGCATCTTCACGAGTAGATTTTGGACAAAGTTATTCTATAAGTAGGGTACTAAATTGAAAAGGAGTACAGTATATCACCCACAAATCGACTGCCAGACAGAAGTTGTAAATAGGTGCTTGGAGATAGCCCAAAGCCACCCGCCAAATATGACTATCCAAGGAGAACTCCAGACCCAGCCAAGTACCATTATTGATCGACGGATCATGACTCGACGACGATGACCCACTACTAAAGTGCTAATACAGTGGGTGAACTTACCAACAGAAGATGCGACTTGGGAGAACTATGACGACTTGAAGATCAAATTCTCAAAATTCATGAATCGTCAGCCTCGAGGACAAGGCTGATTTGAAGAGGACAGGTCTGTTAGGACTCTAGCTAGGAGAGTCCTAATTGAGAGGGACATTCATGTAAAACCTACCTAAGCCGACCCCTATTAAAGAGGCGAAGAGGCCGATTAGGGTTAGGAGGTTGTTTCTTAGAGAAGAATTAGGAGTTGTAAAGGAATAGGAGTCTTGAGTTGAAGTTCTATTAGGAGTTGGTTAGAAGTAGGAGTCCTATTAGGAGTTAGGGTTTAGAAACCCTATAAATAGCCATGTATTTCTCCTCTTTCGATAAGCAATAGATGAATCTTTTCTGCAGCAACTTGGAGGGAGGAACCCCTATAGAGTTCCAAGGAGGTCGATCCCCTAAAGAGATCAACCCCAAGTTTAGAATCTGCAAGGGTTCTAATACCTTGTATGTTCGTCCGCAAAGGTCAGCCTCCCCAAAGCCTCCCATGGTCCCTTAGGACCTACGAAAGAGAAAATGGGTTAGAGAGAACACCTCACTCGGGATCCACAAGCAAACATTCCAAGAAACACTTCATAGACAATGCAAATTACAAACAAACTTTACAAGCTCTGAACAGTTGCACAACAAAGGGTCAAAATGGTCCACTACAGATCGAAAATCTCTCACAAGTGTCCACATGACACAACCTTTATTTACAAGCCTAAAAAGGCCACCAGACCCAACTAAAATGGGACGATTAAGCCTTCGGTTGTCCCTTTACATGCTAGGAAAAGTATGAACATACCAAAAGATACGGACATATATAAGCATTACATCAAACATCCTGTTTAGAAGTTTGTCCATGATATTCTCCCCCACTTATTCCTTTGACGTCCTTGTCGAAGCCTTTGCCAACACTGCAACTCCTTGCCTTTGCTGAGTCTTCAATCTTCTGCTCCAGCTACAATGCGTCTTCTGGCTCTTAGTTGCTCTTCGCTGCTGTTTTTGAGTAGTCGAACCTTTGAGCCGTCATACTGCTTCAACTCACCAATGACTCTGACTCTGTTGTGGGGTTGGTTGAGTTGTGTTGATCCTTGTCGATTCCTGCAGATCCTCTAGATAAAGGAAAAGACCATCCTTATTATGCGCTAGTCTCTCAAATGCCTCATGTTGCTTGAACTGAGTAGATGCTTGTTGGAGTTTTAACGAGCATCGCCTTGTAAACTTTCAAAGCTTTTGGTCCTTCCTCCACAAAATTTGCTCATCGACTCTTCTTTCACTTAGTTGTCACTTCTAAGTAGATTCGCATCACTTCCGCTTTCGATTAGCATTCTATTGGGAAATGAGATGGACAATCTACTCTCAGTAGCACTGATCACCGTTGGTGAGGATTTGACAACTATTGTCTTCCATTATCTTCGAAGGGTCTTTGAACATATGCAGAGCTCCTCTGCTGGATAGATAAGAGAATTGGGGTACTCGGTTTCGCCCATTCTCTTAAGAGTTGAGAAGGTAAAGGTTACTTGACTTCGCTTGCCTCCTCGAGGTTGTACTCCATGCATCGAGCTGGTTACTGGCCTTCGCTTGCTCTTTGCTCACACTTCTGAAGCACTTGAAGTGTTTGCACTCCTTACGTTGAGTTAGTTATTGTGATTCACCTTCTCAATGCCATCGAACTTCTGGAATGCAGGAAGTTTTCACCCCAACTTGGAGTAATTCTCTCATAGGTTTGGTCACCTCTGTGATTGTACCGTCTTCTCCATCAACCTTACTGCCTACTCCACTGAGTAGCAAAGGTACAACACCACGTACTGCCTGTTTCGTTCCTTGGTCATGCACTATTGCCTGACCCGAAGTCCTTCACTTTCGGCTATCTTGATGAGAAGCACGTTGACACCGGTCTTATGAAGTTCCTTGGCCTTTGCCCTTCAGCCTTGTCTTGGTACTTGGAGTTTGCCTCTGTATGCTCCACCTCCTCGGCTCCTTTCACGACCAAGTGCTCTCCCTCCATGAGAGCAAGGGATCAATGACTTACATGGAAGTCCTACCTTTACGGTACCATGGCGCTGCCATGCCCATGGCACTACTATCTGTCGCCTCGCGTCTGCATCCCTTTTCTTCATAATCAGTAGATATGCCTCTGTGGCACTCCTCCGAGTCCACCTCCATTCTAACTGATGCTTGATTTTGGGTAGCTAAGTCCCTCTGGACTCATCGTCGCTTCCTTGCCCCTTTCGACCCCCTACTTCAACACCTCTGTGTTCTCCAAGCAGCTCCCTTTGGTTGATGGAAAGACAGACTGCAACTCCCATGTACGGCATCTGCCATCACGTTGTAGGATTTGCACTGATTCTATTCTCCTTAGCTTCCTTGGTAGCAATGTTCGCTTACTTGACCTTGTCCTCTGACTTGTCGGGCTCCCTTAAGCGAATATGGGCTTTGGAGTAGTCCAACTCTCCAGTTGCTTTGATCATACCTCTTCATAATCAAGTCCCTCCCCTGGGACTTACTGGTACTTGCATTGAAACTTTTCCCTTGGTGGAACATAGCCCCCATATGCTGATGACCAAGGCTTTCATCCGATGCAAAATTCGATGCACGCACGGAAGACCCACCTCTACGGTACCATGGTCTTCACTCCTTGAATCCATAGCTCTTCTTACCATCATGTTGTTCACCGAAGTGGAGCTTCCTGTAGCTCCCGATCATACCTTCATATGATCTAGTCCATCACGGGACTAGATTTATGTGTATCACATTGCCACAAACTGTTCCACCACGATCCGCTGCACCATGTCGCCTCTTGGTGACATCTCCATTGCATTCTGATCCTTATGGGATGAACTCGAATTGTGATCCTTCCATGTGTGGCCTCTACTAATACATCGTAGGGTCTCTTTCACATTCGATTTTGTTCGCTCCTTTGGCAATCGACCTTCATCCACCCACTCTTGGGTCACACCTAGATGAAGCACGGCTCTAGGACAGTCCGTCACCTAGTAGCTCCCGAAGTCCCCCGACTTAGCTGTAATTAGTGCACCATTGTTTGGATCCTGGGCCTCTACCCCTACCAGCACAATTTTCACTGCACGCCGCTTCCTTTATGGCAACTTGAATGGCAACATTGTGACATATTCTTCAAGATTACCCGCCTTCGCGTCCTCTTGCCCCGTGCCAAGGCCTTCTAAACCCTACTTTGCCTCCGTAAATTGAGTCGCCTTAGTTCCTCCATCAAATGCTCTTCCGAGATAAGGTGCATGTGCCCAGAAGCTCCCTTCGTCTTTGGCACCATGCAAGATGAGTCTGCTCCGTTAGAATAAAGGACCCATGGAACAACATGATCCTACTCTTGCCTCTACAAGAGTTCATGTCCTTGACCTCTGTCCAAGGAAAGCATTGTGCCTCCGCTCCATGTTCCATCTTCTATGCTGGCTCCCTTCATATGGCTTAGGTACTTCGCCAAGTTACACCCAAGTTACTCCGCTCCTCGTTTTGCATTGAGTTGATGGTGGCCCTCACGCCCACCATTTCACGGGACAGCCCTCCCTTGAGTCGGATCTCCATATCGACTCTAAGTGTGCCTACCTTTATGTTGCTTTGGGTCGCTCCCCCGCTTGATCTCGTAATGCATTCACCAATGCATTCTCTCGAGCAAGATCATATGATAACTCCTCGCCGCTTATTCAGTCCATTGAGCTTTGTGGAGTTGTTGTTTGTTGAGGTACTCCTCCTCAACATGTGAGGTCCGTCCCACATTATTCTCCCTCTGGAGAGCCGGAACTTATCTCTCCTGGATAATTGTCCCATTAGAGTAACATCTATCTTCATTTCGAAGACCATCATCCCCTTGGACTACTCCGATTTGCTGAACAAACTATACATTGTTCTGCCTCCTGCAAACGCACTTGCTAGATTGCGACTCTACGTCAATACAGCCCCCGCTGCACCACTCAAGGCCTAGCAACATGCTGAACTCATTGTACACTTCAGCCTCTTATGGATGTATCCTTCACATGCCAAAGAGAAAGTTTCAATGCTCCATGGCGCCGAGTTTCGATCGCCTTGGGATGGCCGCGAACATTCCATCGTCCGCATACAAGCCCATGTATGAGTATCAAATTCTTTGAGTTAGCAATTCCCCTCACCTCTGTGAGCTTTGTATAACTCTTACGTTCGCTGAGCAACTCATTCCACTTTGCATGGTCTCATCCTTTACCAAGCGCCTCGCTTGCCTTGAGTACCATCAAGTATAGTTGTTAACGTTGAGCTGTAGCTCAAACTCACCCATCCCAACCTTTGTGCGCTCTGCATTCTTCCAAGTTTGCCTGTTCTCATGATACCTCTTGTGCGAAGGGTTGGCCATTTCTCTGAATGTCAATCTCAGATGCTCGCTCCTCCGAGCGACTCCTTTTCCCTACATCTCCATACCCGTTTTCCCCCAAACGGTCGTGTGTGTGCTGACTGCCCTCAACGTAGTCCCGCTAGGTCCCCCACGTTTGCATGCTAAGTGTTTCTATGAGTGCTTGTCCCGCTCTGATACCATCTATCACGGACTTAGTTGGTTTTGCCTAAGTCGTGCGGCACCCTTGCGTGTCCGTTTGTAAAGGTCAGCCTCCCCGAAGCCTCCCATGGTCCCTTAGGACTTACGAAAGAGAAAATGAGTTAGAGAGAACTCCTCACTCGGGATCCACAAGCAAATATTCCAAGAAACACTTCATAGACAATGCAAATTACAAATAGACTTTACAAGCTCTGAACAGTTGCACAACAAAGGGTCAAAATGATCCACTACATACCGAAAATCTCTCACAAGTGTCCACATGATACAATCTTTATTTATAAGCCTAAAACGGCCACATTTGTCTATAATATTAAAATTTTCATCACAAACTAATCCAGGATCCAAACTAACATTTGATAACACTGAAAAACACTATCAAATTCACATCTATAAAACATGTGCAGTTTATAATCATATATCACATCACTCGATAATTCACATTTATGGCAACCCAAGCCAACTTAACAAACATGAATAACATTTATAAATCCACAAGCTAAATAATTTATACAATCAGAACTCCAACCATTTACCACAAGTTCATATCATCGTAAACTAGACTTAACATTCCGAAATTCTAAATAAGAGAGATCTTCTAACACTTTTATAAGGTATATCCATTTCGATTCATTGACAACATTTCATTACACACAAAATATGCTTATACAACAATAACATAATAACCAACAAGACTTGCCCATAATTCTGAATAGCTCTCCATTACCTCAACCCAATTCAAACATCTCAAAGAGTGACAAGCTGGCCTAAAAGATTTTATATAACGGAGTGAGCTAAAAATAGCTCAGTAAATGACAAAGCATATTCAGAACAAAATGAACGATTTCAAACAAGTAAGGTATCATAATGCAAAACAGAATACAAGAATTCTCAAGGATACCATCTCATTAGATACAAAATCATGTGTCATTTCAATCGAAACATATTTGGTTCCAAAACAAATAGAGTATAGAATAATTGGAGCATATCAATAGCGTAGGAAATGTTCTGGAGCATATCAACAACATATAGAATATTTCGGAGCATCCCAATAATAGATGAAACATTTCAGAGCTTATCAACGGTGTATGAAATGTTTCGGAGCATATCAATGACAAATTGAACATTTCGGAACATATCAATGGCATATGGAATATTTCAAAGCATATCAATGGTGTAGGAACATTTCAAAGGCATAGGGAGCATTTCGGAACATATCAATAGCGTAAGAAATATTTCAAAGTATATCAACAACATATGAACCATTTCAGAGCATATCAAAGAACAAATACGAAATAGAAGCTGAAATGTCGTATTTGACGTTGCATTCATATCTTTCTTATCCAAAGCGCATACATAAATACATAACCAAAGCTCTGGATATCATATCAAACATACAGAAGGTATAGTGGGACTACAGATAGAATGTGATTCATCCATTTCTGAATGACAACCAGACAGAAGTCTCCCACGTTTGGGAGCTCCATCCACCCACATCTATGTGAAGTCACAAGAGGCTGGCAAAGCATCGTAGGCTCTATGCATAACTCCCTTTATCATTTTGGCAAAGATTCACATTATCCCACAACACCAGAGTACAAAAGGACAGTATAAACAATAAATAACATATATTAGAAGCACACGCGGAATAACAAAACGTACATGTGCCTTTACGAGTCAATACGATGTAAGTAATAATCTTTCACAAATGTATTCAGATTTGACAGGAAATGAAAGCAAGAGTATACACAGATTTCAAGTAAGCATATATAGCTCGATTCAAATAAGAAGGTTAGATGAATTCAATATCTAAAGGAATAAAACTAGAATAGGCACATATCGAAAGCAAATGCGGAACAATGGGATATACATGTGCATATATAAGTCAATACGATATAACATAAATGTTACACAATATGTTTCAAGAATATAAATAACTTATAGATAAGAGCAAACCAGAATTCAAGCATTAATATAAACCTCAATTGAGTGAAGAAAACTGAATGAAATCTATTTCCAAATGAATGAAAACAAAATATGCGAAATCGACCAAAGCTTGATTTCTGACAAAGTTCGAGAGGCATATTGAATAAATACTTCAGATTATCAATTATGCTCCAATACTATCAAGAAAGCTATTGTCGAAAGATATATCAATCTATTTTTTGATGAAATAAGTTTTGTATGAGTCAAGGTTTCCAACAAGGAGTTACCATTGATTTAGTAACCAAAGGTCAAAAACAAAATCACTATTTTGCAGAATTCATATGGTCGGCTTCAATAGATAATATGATAGACATATGAATTTCAATTTTTTCAATCTATATATCAAAATAAAGATCTACAAGTTTCAAATGAAGTCAGTTTGGTATAAATCAAAATTTCCAATAGGGACTTATAGGCATTTTAGTATCAAAAGATCAAAAATTTCGATCCCTATTTTGCAGCATCCATAGGCTCATTTGAAATAGAAGTTTGGGTAATTATTCAGTATCCAAAATTTTCAATATCAGTGTCAAACGAAAGGTATAAGAGTCTAATTTCAAATGAATAAGGTCCTACCTAAATCCACGTTTGGTGCTAAAAATTATGGCTGAAGCAATCTATAGGGGTTAGTTTATCAAAAATTTCCAAATCAATGGTTTTGTGTCTAACAAGAAAAATATCAGGTTCTAAGCAGAAATCTTTTAGATTATTCAGAATTAATATAAGAACAAAGACTAATATTTCTATAGGATAGGATTAGAACACTTACCTATGAGAATTATGACCCCAAATGGGAAGATTTGAGCAAAGAAAACCCCAAAGCCCCAAATTTCTCTTCTTCTTCTTACCCTTTTTTTTCTTCTTCTTTCTCTCTTCCTATGTTCTTCCATATAGCTGCCTTCTTTGGTTCCTTCATAATGAAGGCAGAGAGGCTTAAGCGATGGGATTTGTAATTTTATGTATTTTACAATTTAGTCCTTGTATTATTATATTTATGATTAGATCCTTAAGGTTTACATATAGGTCCTCATATTTTTTTTTCTCTTTGAACAGATCCCCAAATCTTATGAATAAGTTCTTAGATTTATAATTTGGCTCTTTTATCAAATTTAAAATGAATTCTTACATTACAACTAGAAATTTATATGAAAATTTAGAAATAAGGGATATTACAACTTGCGAGCTTTGCCTTCGTGGAAAACTGACCAACTCTCCATTTAGTGGAACTAGAGAGAGAGCCACTGAGCTATTAGAACTCATACATAGTGATGTTTGTGGACCCATGTCAACTTATGCCATTGGTGATTACTCCTACTTTATTACCTTTACTGATGATTTCTCAAGATATGGATATGTGTACTTAATGAAATACAAGTCCGAAGCCTTTGAGAAATTCGGAGAGTAAAAGAATAAAGTGGAGAACCAAACTAGAAAGAGTATCAAGACTTTTCGATCAGATCGAGGAGATGAGTACGTAAGTATAGAGTTTACCCAATTCCTCAAGGACCATGGGATTCTATCACAATGGACACCTCCTTATACATATCTCAGCTCAATTATGTATTTGAAAGGAGGAATCATACATTGTTAGACATGGTATGATCCATGAGGAGTTTCGCTGACTTACCCATCTCATTCTAGGGATATACTCTAGAGACTGTAGCTTACCTTCTAAATAGAGTTCCAACTAAGTCTATAGTACACCATATGAGAAATGGAAAGGGAAGAAGCCCGATCTTAAGGTTGTTAAGATTTGAGGCTGCCCTACTCACGTTAAAAGATAAAACCTCGATAAGTTGGAATCGAGGAAGGAGCGGTGTAAGTTTATGGAATACCCCCAAGAAAACTTGTGGATATTATTTCTATCATCTTGAGGACTAAAAGGTCTTTGTAGCCAAGAGAACAGTATTCCTTAAGAAAGAACACATTCTTGGCAGAGATAGTGGGAGCATGATAGAGTTGAACGAGGTTGGAGAACCTATCTCAAATACTACTCCACAGCTATAGTCTGTTCAGGTACCTAACACATAAGTTCCAATTTTACATTGGTCCGGTAGAGTCTCCTATCCTCCTGAGAGATATGTGGGACATATTGGAGGAGAGGATGATGAGAATATTAATCCTTAGACCTACAAGGAGGCTATTATGAGTATAAATTTTAGAAAGTAGTAAGAAGCCATAAATTTTGAGATTGATTTCATATACTCCAATAAAGTTTGGAACCTAGTTGATACACCCGAGAGTATTATACCCATCGGTTGCAAGTGGATCTTTAAAAAGAAGATCGAAGTAGATGGAAAGGTAGAGACCTATAAAGCAAGGCTAGTGGCTAAGGGTATCGTAAAAGGCAAGATATTGACTATGACGAAACCTTCTCACCCATAGCCAAGCTAAAATACATCCGAATTCTATTAGTTATTGCAATACACTATGATTATGAGATCTAGCAAATGGATATGAAAACTGTATTCCTCAATGACAATCTCAAGGAGGAGGTGTATATGATACAACTCGAGGGATTCATGTCCAAGGACTGTCCAGATAAGGTATGCATATTACTTAGATCCATTTATGGACTAAAGCAAGCTTCTCGAAGTTGGAACATAAGGTTTGTATTGGGAAATCATGGGGGGCGACATCATATGCGCAGCGGAAGAACAAGAAAACAAAAATCCCCGATTCCCAAAAAGATGTTCGTCGTCGTGCGAAGATTGGTGCGCAAAAATATGCAAAACACAAAACTGCGTATAGAGATTGTGTTACCTAGGGAGATCGTATATCCCTGTTTCCTTGCAGATCCTTAAGAGAGGGTGAAGGAGGTCAAGCGTCCTCCTCTCTATCGGTGATCCACACAGCAGGGTTGCGACGACGCTCCTCAAAACTCCAGGCCTACTCTGAGGTGGAGAGGGAGAGGAGAATAGGAAGGGCAAGCAAAGACTCTAGCCTATGAGGCTGTGAATCCCTCCTATTTATAGAGATCCCATGTCAAACCCTAATGGGTCCTTCCCTAGTGGGTATTGGATCTGCATCCAATAAGACAAGGGCTCCGTCGGATATCTCATATCCGAACCTCTACTCATCGCAATGCCTACCATATGTGTGTGACCCTCTAGGCCCAATATCGAGCTGGCCGTGAGTCATACCTGTTAGAACTCCTTCTAACTCAGTGAATTATTATCTCTATAATAATTCACTCGACTCATCGACTACGGACGTACTAGGCCACTACGCCGTAGTCCCCAGACGATACAGGGGAATCCAATCCATTGGACCTGTCTGTCCTCAATTACCATGTACCTATAGTCCCTCATCCATCTAATATCCCAGAGACCATATATCGAGCATGGTGCTGTCAGACCCATACGGTTTCTACTCAAGTCTCGCTCTAATCGGATTCTCCCGGAGAACTCTTTCTCTCTCAACCCGAATGACCCTGGCTAGGGATTTGTTTGAGCAAGAACACATGGGATATTCCTCTCATGACGCCGAGAGTGGATGATCCTCTATCAACACTCAATAGCCCTCGTAAGGTCGACTACCACTCCCAATGACCAGCTGTACTAGATCTGGGACAACCAAACCTATAAGTCTGGTATCAAAGAGTGGAGCACTCATACAAGACATCCTTAGTGTCTCAAGTCTAAGGACCAGATACACCACTAGGACTACCGAATCGCTATCTAACAATAAGGCATCATCAACCATCCAGCATTCCGTAAGCAGATCAATCAGTGAACTCATTCTCCAATGAGCACCTGTACTGTATCCCTAGTGTCCCTACACGAGCAGCTATGAGACCAGCTGCATCCATCATATGGACGGGTATACAGCACACCAGTCTATCCGGTTATCACGATGTCCCTCTCGAGTAACTTATGACCGGGATTATTTAGGATATGTGTTTAAAGGTGAATCGATCTCATTATTGTGATCTCATCACGATCCGATTCCCATTGCACAAATCCAAGGACATCACAATATATATATGCATTTATGCAATAGTTATAAAGTGATATACGTCAAAATATAATAAGCAAAAAGATTCTGTATCAAGTCACACGTGCCATCACTCACGTGACTGGCTTGCTGGGCACTTATGACTAGCAATCTCCCACTTGACCTAAAGCCAATCACCTATGTGTCTGATCCCCATCAGACTCCTGTGACGCTTAAAGATAATCTGAGACAACGGCTTTGTCAGTGGATCTGCAATGTTATCTTCGGATGGAACTCTTTCCACTGCTACATCTCCTCGGGTTACGATCTCTCTAATAAGCTGGAACCTCCTCAGAACACTTCTGATGAGACCCGGGTTCCCTTATTTGAGTAATCGCCCTATAGTTGTCGCAATATAAAGAAGTCGACTTCTCGCTATTCGGAACGACTCCCAAATCTGTGATGAACATCTTCACATAGACTCCCTCCTTTGCTGCATCTGATGCAGCAATGTACTCCGCCTCTGTGGTCGAGTCAGCAGTGGTATCTTGCTTGGAACTCTTCCAGCACACTGCTCCTCCATTCAAGGTGTACACATACCCTGAATTCGACTTGCTATCATCGACATCAGACTGAAAACTTGAGTTAGTGTAGCCTTCAATCTTAAGGCTATTACCTCCATATACTAGTAAAAGATCCTTAGTCCTTCTCAAGTACTTAAGGATACACTTTACTGCTTTCCAGTGCTCCAAGCCTGGATCCGCCTGATACCTGCTCGTGACACTCAGAGCATGCGCTATATCAGGCCTAGTACATAGCATGACATACATGATAGACCCTATTGCTAAGGCATAAGGTATCATATCCATGTTCGTCCTTTCTTCTGGAGTCTTTGGGGACATACTCGTAGAAAGCGATATCTCATGTCTCATCGGTATGAGACCTCTCTTGGAATTTTCCATGCCAAACCTTTTGACAATAGTTTCTATGTACCTGGACTGGGACAAGCCAAGCATCCTCTTGGATCTATCTCTATAGATTCTAATCCCCAAGATATAAGATGCTTCCCCTAAGTCCTTCATGGAGAAGTGTCTAGATAACCAAGCCTTTACTATGGATAGCATTCCTATGTCATTCCCAATGATGAGGATGTCATCCACATATAACACCAAAAAGGTGATAGCGCTCCCACTTACCTTTCTGTATACACAAGGCTCATCTTCGTTCTTAACGAAGTCATAAGATTTGATTGCCTCATCAAATCTTATGTTCCAACTTCGGGAAGCTTGCTTTAGTCCATAAATGGATCTAAGCAACCTACACACCTTATCTGGGCAGTTCTTGGACACGAATCCCTCAGGTTGCATCATATATACCTCCTCCTCGAGGTTCCCGTTGAGGAATGCGGTTTTCACATCCATCTGCCAGATCTCATAATCATAGTGTGCTGCAATAGCCAATAGAATTCTGATGGATTTTAGCATTGCTACGGGTGAGAAAGTTTCGTCGTAGTCAACACCTTGCCTTTGACGATACCCCTTAGCCACTAGCCTTGCTTTATAGGTCTCTACCTTTCCATCTACTCCGATCTTTTTCTTAAAGATCCACTTGCAACCGATGGGTACAATACCTTCGGGCGCATCAACTAGGTTCCAAACCTTACTGGAGTACATAGAATCTATCTCAGAATTCATGGCTTCTTGCCATTTTCCGGAGTCTATACTCATAATAGCCTCCTCGTAGGTCTAAGGATCAATATCCTCTACATCCTCTGCTCTAATATGTCCCACATATCTCTTAGGAGGATGGGATACTCTATCAGACCTGCGTAAAGTTGATACTTGTGTATTAGGTACCTGAACAAACTCGGGCTGTAGAGTGGTGCTTGAGCTTGGTTCTCTAACCTCGCTCAATTCTATCATTCTCCCACTGTCTCCGTCAAAAATGTGTTCCTTCTCAAGGAACACTGCTCTCTTAGCTACAAAGACCTTTTGGTCCTCGAGATGATAGAAATAATACCCACAAGTTTCCTTGGGGTATCCCACAAATTTGCATCGCTCTGTCCTTGATTCTAACTTATCGGGGTTGTGTCTTCTAACATGGGCAGGGCAGCCCCAAATCTTAACAACCTTAAGATCAGGCTTCTTCCCTTTCCATATCTCATATGGTGTAGACACTACCGACTTAGTTGGAACTCTGTTCAGAAGGTAGCTACGGTTTCTAGGGCATATCCCCAGAATGAGATGGGTAGGTCAGCGAAACTCATCATGGACCGTACCATATCTAATAATGTACGATTTCTCCTTTCAAAGACACCATTGAGCTGAGGTGTATAAGGAGGTGTCCATTGGGATAATATCCCATGGTCCTTGAGGAACTGAGTAAACTCTGTACTTAAGTATTCACCTCCTCGATCTGATCGAAGAGTTTTGATACTCTTTCCAGTCTGGTTCTCCACCTCATTCTTATACTCTCTGAATTTCTCAAAGGCCTCGGACTTGTACTTCATTAAGTACACATATCCATACCTTGAGAAATCATCAGTAAATGTAATGAAGTAGGAGTAACCTCCAATGGCATGAGTTGACATGGGTCCACATACATCACTATGTATGAGTTCCAACAACTCATTGGCTCTCTCTCCAGTTCTACTAAATGGAGATTTGGTCAGTTTTCCACGAATGCAAGGCTCACAAGTTGAATAAGACACATAGTCGAATGGATCTAGATATCCATCATTTAGCAACTTTTGAATCCTTCTTTCATGGATGTGACCTAGCCTACAATGCTACAGGTATACACTGTTCAACTCATCTCGTTTCCTTTTGGACACATTTGTATTCATGATATGTGGAGTGGTGTCTAACATAAATAAACCATTATGCAATGTTCCTTTCGTGATGATCTTATCATCTAATAATATCGAACAACCATTGTTCTCAAAAACAAATTTATATCCACTAACTGTTAAACATGAAATGGAGATAATGTTTTTGATAATAGAAGGAACAAAATAACATGCATCTAATGCAATAAAAGCTCCACTAGGCAGATGTAGGGCGACCTCGCCAACAGCTAATACAGCAACTTTTGCTCCATTACCCATCTTAAGGTCCATCTCGCCTCTCTCTAGTCTCCTAGGCCTTGCCAGAACCTGCAACGAATTGCATATATGATAAGCACTACCGGTATCCAATACCCATGTGTTATCATAAGAGTCTGACAAATGGAGACTGATCATGAATGTACCTGAAGCTTCATCAAGCTTTTGTTTCGCCCTTTCTGCAAGGTACTCTTTGCAGTTTCTCTTCAAATGCCCATCTTTACCACAGTGGAAGCACTGGCCTTTGTCCTTTGCTGGGTCTTTCTTAGCAACCTTTGCTTTACCTTGTTTGCCCTTGCCCTTTCCCTTCTTAAGGGACCTTTCTGCTTTCCTTTTCTTTCTGGTCTCACCAGTGTAGAGAACTAGCTTTTCTTTCTTAATAGTACTCTCTGCCTCCCTCAACATATTGAGGAGCTCTGGGAGAGTCACCTCAAGCTTGTTCATATTAAAATTCATTATGAACTGTGAAAAGGAATCTGGTAGGGACTGAAGCACAATGTCCACACACAAGTTATCCTCTAGGACCATTCCTAGACCTGTGAGTTTCTCTATCCACTCAATCATCTTTAGGACATGGTTCTGAACCGGTGTCCCCTCAGTCATCCTCGCGCGGAAAAGGCTCTTGGATATCTCATATCGTTGAGTTCTTCCCTGTTCCTCAAACAATTTGTGGACATATAGGAGAATGGATCTGGTATCCATCTTTTCATGTTGTCTCTGTAACTCTGGAGTCATAGAGCCCAACATATAGTACTGAGCAAGAGTGGAGTCATCAATATACTTCACGTAGCGAGCGATCTCATCCTCGCTTGCCCCTTCTTCGGGCGTAGGCATCACTGTATCAAGGACGTACACGATTTTCTCCGCTGTGAGAACAATTCTCAAGTTACGGAGCCAATCCGTATAATTTGGACCAGTGAGGCGGTTGACATCAAGTATGCCACGTAAGGGATTTGAAAGCGACATTTTCTGAAAATAAAGATGTAGCAGAAATGAATAACATGCAGATTTTGCAAGAAATAAACTATCAAGATATGTACTTCTATCTTAATATGCTCCCACTATTTTACTAACGAGTCACGCGACACCCTCAGCACGTGAAACGGAAGTCTCCGACAGACTTCTAGTGGGGATCAGGATCCAATCAGCGTCTTAGTATAACCTCGAGGGACTCGACCAATCACACTAAGCCTAAAAGGTAGGCAACTCTTGCCGATCACAACTCCTTGTGATTCCCGTCCTGTTCGGCCTCCGAATCACCATGGCCTCGAGGGACTCGACCAACCATGATGCTCGGTTAAGTCAACACCTTCGTTACAAGATGAGTCTGATTTGATGATATACCCTCGAGGGACTCGACCAAGCATACCATGCCCTCAGGTCACCGGTGACATCTCTATGTCGTAAGCAAGATAGCGAATCGCGATATAGGTGAGTCTCGAGGGACTCGACCAACTCAACATACACCGGGAATCGGTTCCTACTCATAACGATGGAAGGCCACGTGGGTCAATCTAATTGCCTCACGTTTACCAACTTAATATTATCGAGAGATGTTTCTATAATTTGGTCTCCTAATATGACATGTCACACATATACATATTTAATATATATCTACATCGCATGCAAATATATATATACATATCTAGTATGTGTATAAGCAATCACATCAGATGATCATGGACCACAACCTAATATGATTAGGCCCGAGCCAGTAGGCCTAATCACTCACATCAAGATCTATATGTGCAACGGTGCATCTCCATGCCCTGTGATCGTCCATCTCGTCCTCGTTGGTTCCGTCGATATCTTGATGCATCTCCATGCATCACGATCGTCCGTCTCATGGGTCCCGCTATCGCATCCACGCTCCCGCTGCGCCTCCTCATGTGATTACAACTTAATCATAGGCACGCAGGCCCGACAATAAACGAGAAATATAATGGAGGTTCGCAGACCTCAATAATAATAATCACAAGTACACACATCACACGGTCCATGATCATCCGTCCACACATCATACATCACATGTATAAATAATCATCATCATGTAGGACTACTAGATAATAATAAAAATAATAATCAACTAAATCTTTTAATTAATTAATATTTTTCTGAAATCAGGGACATGTAGGGAATTTCTCAATTCCTAAGGGTATTTTCATAATTTGGACAAAAGACAGAAACTGAAATTTCTCAAATTCCGAGGGGCAAAACTATCTTTTGCCCAGAAAACCCTAATACCCTTTCCCCTTTTCGCTGCTGCCGGCGGCGGCCTATGCTGCGGGGCGAGGGCACTGCCCTCGCCTGCAGGCGGCACGCCCGCTGGCGGCGATGCCGCTGCGGGTGGGTGCCCCCTTCGGGCGCCGCTGCCTCCGCAGACGGTGCTGTACCGCCGGGCGGCCGCCCCTGTGGGGGGGTTTCGCCCGCGGGAGCAGCGGCGGCAGGCGCCGCTGCCCTGCGGCGCCTCTGCCCGTGGGCTGCCAGCCCCGCCAGCAGCAAGCCTGCTGCAAGCAGACCGCCGGCCGGCTGCTGCAGGCACAGCGCTTGCGCATGCGCCAGCGCTGTGCTGCCTGGCTGCGGCTGCGACTACCGCTGCAGGTGGCTACAGGCATGCAGATCGAGGGCAGCAACTGTTGCTGCCCTTCCTCGCTTTTGCGTCAACGATTTTGACGTCAATATTCTTCCTAAACACAACACACGCAGTTCAAAACCAATCATTCGCACGAACAACCTGGCTCTGATACCACTGTTGGGAAATCATGGGGGGCGACATCATATGCGCAGCGGAAGAACAAGAAAACAAAAATCCCCGATTCCCAAAAAGATGTTCGTCGTTGTGCGAAGATTGGTGCGCAAAAATCCGCAAAACACAAAACTGCGTATAGAGATTGTGTTACTTAGGGAGATCGTATATCCCTGTTTCCTTGCAGATCCTTAGGAGAGGGTGAAGGAGGTCAAGCATCCTCCTCTCTAGCAGTGATCCACACAGCAGGGTTACGACGACACTCCTCAAAACTCCAGGCCTACTCTGAGGTGGAGAGGGAGAGGAGAATAGGAAGGGCAAGCAAAGACTCTAGCCTATGAGGCTGTGAATCCCTCTTATTTATAGAGATCCCGTGTCAAACCCTAATGGGTCCTTCCCTAGTGGGTATTGGATCTGCATCCAATAAGACAAGGGCTCCGTCGGATATCTCATATCCGAACCTCTACTCATCGCAATGCCTACCATATGTGTGTGACCCTCTAGGCCCAATTTCGAGCTGGCCGTGAGTCATACCTGTTAGAACTCCTTCTAACTCAGTGAATTATTATCTCTGTAATAATTCACTCGACTCATCGACTACGGACGTACTAGGCCACTACGCCGTAGTCCATAGACGATACAGGGGAATCCAATCCATTGGACCTGTCTGTCCTCAGTTACCATGTACCTATAGTCCCTCATCCATCTAATATCCCAGAGACCGTATATCGAGCATGGTGCTGCCAGACCCATACGGTTTCTACTGAAGTCTCGCTTTAATCGGATTCTCCCGGAGAACTCTTTCTCTCTCAACCCGAATGACCCTGGCCAGGGATTTGTCTGAGCAAGAACACATGGGATATTCCTCTCATGACGCCGAGAGTGGATGATCCTCTGTCGACACTCAATAGCCCTCGTAACGTCGACTACCACTCCCAATGACCAGCTGTACTAGATCTGGGACAGCCAAACCTATAAGTCTGGTATCAAAGAGTGGAGCACTCATACAGGACATCCTTGGTGTCTCAAGTCTAAGGACCAGATACACCACTAGGACTACGGAATCGCTGTCTAACAATAAGGCATCATCAACCATCCAGCATTCCGTAAGCGGATCAATCAGTGAACTCATTCTCCAATGAGCACCTGTACTGTATCCCTAGTGTCCCTACACGAGCAGCTATAAGACCAGCTGCATCCATCATATGGACGGGTATACAGCACACCAGTCTATCCGGTTATCACGATGTCCCTCTCGAGTAACTTATGACCGGGATTATTTAGGATATGTGTTTAAAGGTGAATCGATCTCATTATCGTGATCTCATCACGATCCGATTCCCATTGCACAAATCCAAGGACATCACAATATATATATGCATTTATGCAATAGTTATAAAGTGATATACGCCAAAATATAATAAGCAAAAAGATTCTGTATCAAGTCACACGTGCCATCACTCACGTGATTGGCTTGCTGGGCACTTATGACTAGCAGTTTGATGAGGCAATCAGATCTTATGACTTCATTAAGAACGAATATGAGCTTTATTTGTACAGGAAGGTAAGTGGGAGCACTATCACCCGTTGAATCTCGTATTTTGATGATGAAACCAATTGATAAGTGTTTATAATTTGATCTGTATTTTTAGTGATGTAGGATGCTTCGATCAGGATGAGAAAATTAAAGCTAGAAGAATCATGTTGGGCCGATGGAACATGTCGGAAGATTGGACGTTAGGCCGAAGGATCAATCGACGTATCGACAAAAGGCTTCAGGCCATTGATTCGGGCATCAGGCCAAGAAGAGCGGATATTGAGCCAAGGATATCAGAGTTGTGGAGTCAACTGGATGATTAGGCAATAGGCTGCAAGAGAGGACGATGTGCCGAAGAATCGGATGAAGCGTCGATGGACCAATGACATGTAGGACAACATGATTCATGCTTAGTAATAATTGTCTAGATCGAAGTGTGTTTTACATGTGCAGAATTAACTATGATAGTAAGACATGAAGCAAAATGAAGTCCCAGAATCAAAGACGTGATTTCGTTGGGAGTTCGAGAGTTTGTCGGAAGTCCAAACGTTCGTCGGAAGTTCTACAGAAACCAGCCAAGAAGTTCAGGAGCTTGCCGAAAGAAGCTTGTCGGAACTCACCAAGAGGATCGTCATGAAGTCCAGGAGCTTGCCGGAAGTCCATTAGAACATTGCTGGGAGATCGTTGAAAGTTCGCCAGAAGATCGCTGGAAGCTCGTCGGAAGAAACCAAAACCTAGGGACTTGTTTAGCTTAAGTATGCCTTAGATTTCGTAGTTAGAATGTAATTGGGAATGGATTTGGGCCAACCTAATTAGGGGCCAGTTGGGTCCATGTAAGGACTATGTTGGGCCCAATAAAAGGCTCAAACAGTTACCCAAGATGTGGCACCATCATAGCACAGTCTCCTAGACTATATCAAGCGGTGGTACCGCCCAGATACAGCCTTCGAGAGGCTGCAGGCGGTGGTACCGCCCAACACAGCCTCCCAGGCAATGGTACCACCAGACTGGGCAGTGGTACCATCTAGTGTAGTATCAGTGTCAGACTGACACTAGTAGTGGTACCGCCCAGCACAAGCGATGGTACCGCCCGAACCCAAGAAACCCGGGATGAGATATTTTTAGGCTCCAAGTTTGAATCAACTTGAGGCCTATAAATACCCCTCTCACCCATAGTTAACATACACAAGACTTGAGAGTAAACTCAATCTTGTGTGAACTCCTCTCAAAAGTTCTAAGTGTTAGAATAGTTTGAGAGAGGAGTAAGTGGGGGTGTAAGGGTTATCTCCTAAACCCGGTAAAAGGATAATCTAGTTGTAAAAGGTGGTTGGTCTTCGCCTATTGAAGGAAGACCTATAGTGGATGCCGGTGTCCTCAACGGAAGATAAATCAATGGAGTGGATGTAGGCCACGACGACCGAACCACTATAAAAATCTGGTTTGCTTTTAGTTTGAACAATTTACTTTAAACTATAAACTACCTTCTCATTACTTGCTACGCTCCTCTTATTGCTTTCAAAGTTAAGCATTTTCGAAATCAGTTTTATCGTATGAAATGAAGAAATTTTCGTAACCGATGTGATTTGACCGCTGCACTAATTCACCCACCCACACCCCCCCCCCACCCCCCCGGCCCCCTCTTAGTGCCGACCCTGTTCCTAATAGTTGGTATCAGAGCCTCGTTATTTCTCATTTGGTTTAACACCCAAGAGAAATGACTCTTTTCAGCTTTCAAGAGGGACTTTCTTTCATTCGTTCTTCTTTTTTTAATGGGACGGACTACACTTATTGAAAAACTCGAATGAGAGTTTTCTTACTTTCTATTGATTTAAATTTATGGAATTTGATCGAAAACATATTTCAAAGGTCTTCTCTTCTAATGAATGATTGGAATGATTTGGAGAAGAAGACTTTTTTCTTAAATGCTAGAGCTATGAACGCTCTATTTTGCGCTTTGGATAAAACTGAGTTTAATCGAATTTCTATATGTGAAATGGCTTTTGACATATGGCACACTCTCAAAATCACACACGAAGACACTAATAGAGTAAAAGATTCGAAGATTAATATTTTAATGCATGATTTCGAACTATTTCAAATGAAGATGAGCGAAACTATTGTTGATATATACACCCGCTTTACGGATGTCGTCAATAGTTTAAAAGCTCTTAGCAAATGTTTTTCAAATCTTGAACTTATGAATAAAGTTTTATGCTAACTTTCTAAAACTCAGGAATCAAAAGTAACAGTTATTCAAGAATCAAAAAACTTGAATCATTTACCAATTGAAGAACTTGTAAGGTCTTTGATGACCTATAAAATGACGTGCAATGCACGTGAAGAACTTGAGAACTACCTTCCAAAGAACAGGAAGGATTTCAGACTTAGAACAATTGAAGAACACTCGAGCATAAAATCAAGTGATAGTGAACATGAACTCCTTACTATAAAATTTAAAAGATTCATGAAACAAGAATTAAAGAACAAAAATAAAAAGAATGCAACTACTTTCTATGAATGCAAGAAGAAGGAAGTTCTTTGGGATGAATCAATCCGAAGACGAGGAGAAAATCAACAAAGGCGAGGTGGCAAAGTATGCCTTAACAGCTTTCGACGATGAGGTAATCAAAATCCCCTTAGTTTATTTCAAAATTACATGATACTTTTCATGATGCATTTTTAATTTAGTTTAGAATAATTATTTTTCTTGAAAATTGTATGTTTAATGAAAATACAAAAATAAAATTGGATCATGCTTACCTTTCTAGTGATTTTAAAAATTACATGTTTTATGATAAACAAACCAAATGATTTTGATTAAAAATACCTTATGAAATCATGCTTGATGAAATAATATAATGATGATTTGATATCATGATTAATGAGTTTACATTTAGAAATGATGCATGATGATCTTTGTGATTTTTACCATAATGAAAGTTGCTTTTTTGGTTTTGAAAATGATGCATGTATTGATTTGGCATAAATAAAAAAGACATGCTTATATAAAATAATGTAAGTATTTTTCTTGAGAATTTTATATTTAAATTATGCATGAGACTTTGAAGTTATTCATGATGAAATGTTGCTTTTTGGATTTTAAACAAAATGGATGGTTTTCATACAAAAACTTGAACATATTGATTTGAAATCATGTTTAATGGTTTTATAATTTGAAATTATGCATGATGAATCTTGTGATTTATGGATTATCGATTTTTACCATAATGAAAGTGGCTTATTGATCTTTGTCGTA